>NW_027249594.1:115000-120842 GCF_030848795.1 Temnothorax nylanderi | reverse complement strand
CTCTCCTGTATAGCAAAGGGTAAAATGCCACTACTTGTGACCATGTAAGATTCTCGTATAAGTTAATAAGAGAAAAGTACTCTAAAATAAGTGATTCAAATTAAGAAACAATTATACCGAATTGAAGATTAATCATTTTTGTATCAAAAAACTTGTTTTACTCGAGTTTTAAACATAATCTAATAAATATCAAAAGAAAAATTGCAGACTATGTAAATATATGCATCAGTGACCGCCTGATTTAATTTTGGCCTTATCAATGATCGCCGGTTGTGTATGTATCAGTGACCGATATATTAGATCGAATGTGCCATTCAGTGATCGACAGATTAATTTTCGATCCTGATAAAGTAAAGTTGGTTTTTCTCGCTACTTAGAGACTGAAATTGGGGAAGAATGTAACATCAATAATGAAGAGAGTTGTTAAGATATATAAATGTTTCATTTGTAGTACTCATAAATACAGAATAAGATATTATTTTTCACTCTTATTAGTAATCTTAAGTAGAGTATCAGAGGTCATCTTTTGGAAGTCATTTGTTGGAAAATAAAGTATTATGCATTATACACATTATTTCTCACGTTTATTTCTCCTGCTTGATCTATTATTTTTTTGGGTGGCTTTTTCGGCTTGTTGCAACACTTTTTGCCAAAATTTCTTCGAAAATAGGAAAAAACATTCTCGTTATAATTTCCACGCAAAATAATGAAAAATGTCTTTAAAACAGACTTTTCGTGTACTTAGTGATCTCTATAATCGGATTATTACATTTGTTATTTTCTACTTAGATGAATGGTCAAGTGACCTCATTAGAATAAAATATTTTATTGTATTTGATAAAAAAAATTACTCAATAATTGATTAAGTAAGTAAGTCAATATAATTTGAAGCCGTGGTCACAAATCGGTATAATATCGGTAAAAATCGATATAAAACATACGATGTTCCAGTTAGTGACTAACCCAAAGTGATAGCGTTGTCGCTAGAGTTTTCTCTCGAGCATACATCGAATATTTTTCCGTTTACTCGTACAAATGCAACTCACACTCATCTAGAAGCGTATGGAGATTATATAGGTATTAATTATGGTTTTTTTTTAAAGCAGCAAAATTTACAGTTATGACTAGTTTTCTTGAGCCTGTCACAGATGAAAATATACGTGTTTTGTTGTACCGTTTTATAACGTTCTATATACTCAAAACTACCAACCTTTTTCGGAACCCACGAATAGCACAACACTCCTTATTAATTGTTCACTGATAGTTCTGCACACTTAATGGTTGTCTAATGCTTGTTCTTGAGGACGTAACAAAACTGCGACTGTGTCGTGACAAACGCCAGATCTACTAACGCCGCGCCGTCGGTAAACATGCGCTCGATCTGCCACTGGTACCGACACGAGCACCTTATTTTACATTTTCACGAGTTTTTGTTAGTTAAATATCACTAAAACCATATATCAAATCGTGGCTTATTAATCGCAAAACATGATGAATATGCTTTTCGAAGATGAATTACTTAAAACTTCTGATTATAGTTTAATAAAAGTCCGCGAGTGGACATGGGTGCTGTGTAGAAATTAACATGTAAAAAATACATACGCTATATTTTTAATATCTATAGATAAATGAATAAATTGCAATCCCATTTTGTAATATAATTTCTATTATTAATTAATTATTAATTAATTTTTATAATAACACAAGTCAACATGAATTTTGCGTTTGAAATTAGGGTATGCAATTACGATAGGTTTATCGACAGTCATCCAAAAAAAATTTATATTTCATAAAAAAGTTTGTTTTTGTAGCCAGGAGAACGTTTGTACGATATTTTAAAAAATCTATGATTTTAATTTTTATCTGTTAAAAAACCAAAACAAATATATTTGTATATTATTTTTATTAACTTTAACTATTATATTAGCTTACAAACCTCTTTTATTAATAAGAGAAAGTACTCATGAACATAAAAGAAAGAGTAACAGGGTTCACTTTTGAACTTTTTTCCATTATTTTGTAAGCTAATATAATAGTTAAAGTTAATAAAAATTATATACAAATATATTTGTTTTGGTTTTTTAACAGATAAAAATTTGTTGTGGTTATATAGCTATATTTGGGGTTTAATAAGAGAAAGTACTCATGAACATAAAAGAAAGAGTAACAGGGTTCACTTTTGAACTTTTTTCCATTATTTTGTAAGCTAATATAATAGTTAAAGTTAATAAAAATAATATACAAATATATTTGTTTTGGTTTTTTAACAGATAAAAATTAAAATCATAGATTTTTTAAAATATCGTACAAACGTTCTCCTGGCTACAAAAACAGACTTTTTTATAAAATATAAATTTTTTTCGGATGACTGTCGATAAACCTATCGTAATTGCATACCCTAATTTCAAACGCAAAATTCATGTTGACTTGTGTTAGTTACTGTTTCTATAAAAACGCAAAAATCTGTATTATTAGTATTACCACTACAAAAACAAACTTTAAAGGGGATATTGATATTTTTCCTTTATTTTGGTGCATGATAAATAGAAAAATCATGAAATGAATCCAAGGACAAGAAAAAAAATTTTTTTTGTAGAGTTGTGTAATCAATAAATTAAGTAAGCAAAAGATAAATATTTCACGGAAAATATTTCACAGATTTGTTAAATTTAGAAACATAAAAATATATTCTATTTATAACAACGACTTTTAAAAAGAATGCATAAATCTTATTTAAACAAAGATAATATAATTTCTGCTTAGATATAATCCGTTTAAAATGTATCAGTTACTTACGATTATACTTCGTCATTAAGATACATATCTTTGTATATTATCGAAATATTTAATTCACCATTATTTTGCAGGATGTGCGCATATTTCTTGACGGAGCAAAGAACGGAGCTATCGTGATATCGTTAGGAACGAATGTGAAATGGAAACATCTCAATTTAGACACGGTTAGAACTGTTATACTGGCTCTGTCGAAACTGAAGCAACAAGTGCTGTGGAAGTTAGATATTGAAGTGCCATTTGAGATACCGGAAAATGTAATGGTTATAAAATGGATGCCTCAAAGTGAAGTTTTATGTACGTTTCACAGTTTCTATGAATGCACGAGAAACATAATGAGACATATATTTCTACATAACATTTGTTTAATTAGCTATTGCTTTTCGTATATTCGTTTATCAACGTAAACAATTCTTTTAAACAAATTTCAGCTTTCTTTATGTTAATAAAGATCCTTGTTGTTAATTAAGGATATCTATTAGATATTAAGGGGAAAACTCAGTTTAAGTGGTCGAAAAATGATGATTTTTAGAAATTTTTTTTTTAGAAGATTATAAGTGATATTAGTAGATTAATTTTTTTTTATGTAAAGACGCATTCTTAAAGAAGAAAAAGATGTGACAGTTTTTCAATTTTATTAATTTTTGTCGTGTTACAACTTTGTGGCACAATGTCGGTAGCGTAACGGTTATCGGCGCATGCAGTGTAGCAACGAGCTGATTCATCTGAAAGCAAAAAGCCAAAATTTTCTTTAAAGCTTAGTCGATTACACGGGGATTATACCAACTTGCAAATAAAAATATGAAAAATTGAAGCAGTTACAGCAATCGCAAAATAAGTGACATTTTTTCGATCAAAAAATCAACTTTCTATTGTTGATAAAAATGTTATAAATAAACAACAAAAGCTACGGTCAACTTGACGCTACAAATACTTTGAAGCGTTCTTCTTCTCCTTCTTTCTTCGGCTACGGTCAACGTGATGCTACAAATGCTTCGAAGCATTCCTCTTCTCTTTTCTTTCAATGAAGAAAGAAGGAGAAGAAGAACGCTCCAAAGCAATTGTAGCGTCACGTTGACCGTAGCCTTCGTTGAAAGAAAGGAGAAGAGGAATGCTTCGAAGCATTTGTAGCGTCAAATTGACCGCAGCCAAAATTATAACGGTTAATATAACCCCTGGAGAAAATTATAAGGAATCAAATCGTACTTGGCAAAAGTTATTTGATTGATTATTTTTGGAGTTATCTTGCACGCCAAATTGGAAAAAGCAGTTTTGAGAAAAACGCGTTTAAAGTTTATTTTTTTGCCGAAAAAGCACATAAAAATGCATGAAAATTTCAGTATAAAGGTTTTTGAGGTCGCTAAATCCGAATCTGATATCAGATTTTCAAAATTTAAAATGGCGGATTCAATATGGCGAATCAAAAGAGTCACAGTTGCAATAAAGAAATAAAGTTTTTGATATTTTTACGATACTTACAGTTAAATAAGGCTCAGTTTGCTATTCCGGGCCTATAAAATGCCTTCCTCTTCCTTGAAGAATTCTTATTCGGCGGTTTTCATCACGATTTTCATGCACACACACAAAATACACGTAAATACAAACACACGTTTATATGAGATAGGACCAAACACTATAGTTGAGAGTCTAGGCAGATATAAACAAAATTTTAATATTCTCACAACGATAGAATGCCGAAGAAACTGCGAAATCGGTACATGTATATGTGGTAACCGCCTGTTGTATCAACTCAAAGCGTGTGTCACTAAAGGGGCTCTAATTTCGTCAATTTTATGAATTCGACGATAACACTTTAGGAACATATTCTTCAAGCCTTATATTATTTATTTATGCAATAAAAAAATTGACTTTGTTGACCGACCAAACTGGGTTCCCCCCTTAATACAATAGGTACCATTCTCTTAAAAACTGCTTTGAGAAAAATGAGATTTATAATTATAAGAATTACTTACTTTACATAATACCGGTTCAAATTGTTACTGTAATCACTAGTGTTTTAGTAAAATATCGCGATAAACATGCACGAAAACATCGCATATATGTACAAATATGTTGTGATAGGTTGGTTATTGACTAATTACAGCACAACTACATTTTAAAAATATAGTCTAAGAAAATCAATTTTTGTTGTATTAAGTTCATATAGTTACCTCGCAGTAATGTCTAAACAATTTTATTTTATTTTATAATTTTTTCGCACTTATTATAAGATAATTTCAGTTTTTAGTTATTACAGTTATATATATTATAATCTCTTTATAATAAGAAAGTAGTTTTTATTACAACAAGAACAACTCGCTCTTTGTTTAAAGATGATATACAAGCAACACAATTGTTGATTGAAAAGTTTATCACATTAGTTTAATCGGGACATATACAGCTAATAAAATGTTTGTATCAATGTGAGATTTCCATAGTTGAGAGTTAATATTTATTATAAATATACCTTTATGTCTAGCTCATAAAAATGTAAGAGCAGTCTGGACACATGGCCTTCTGAGTGCGCAGGAAGCTATTTGGAAAGGCATACCAATGATCATAATGCCTTTCTTTGGAGATCAAAAATTCAACACAAGAATATTAGTAGCTAAAGGTGTTGGCATATACTTGGACATTAAAACTTTGTCCACGCAATCCATATTACACGCAGTTAAAGAAGTACTTTACAATGAAAGGTTTCATATTTTCATCATGTTTTAATAATTATTTTAAACATTAAATATATTAACAATACAGCTACATTTTAGATAATTACTAATATTTACAGATAAACTTTAATATTTAATATAGTATAATTGATTTACAAATTCCTGTAAAAACAATTGCTTATTAAGTTGTAGATTATAAAATTTGGCTTTTCTGTTTATGTGTCTTGTCATATATATTTGGTTTTTATTTCTTCAATTAAGATGCATTTATTAAAATGTAATTATTTATTACATTATTAATAGTAAAACATTTTTTTGTAAAGTTATATGAGAAATATGAAACGATTATCCAGCGAATTCCGGGGTCGGCCAATACCACC
>NW_027249594.1:0-110000 GCF_030848795.1 Temnothorax nylanderi | reverse complement strand
CGACAATGTTTGTTCTTACGACCTCGGCGCGAGCTCAGGGCGCAGTTCCGTGATACGAGGGTGACGGTGGAGAGGGGACGCAACGCAATCAACACACAAAATAAATGGTAGCAAATAATAACGATAGAGATGTATTTCACATAATGCACAGTATGGTCGGAATTCAGGAGCGGAGGCGGTACCGATGTTCGGTAGCACCGCGATAATAGAGCCGGCGCCTAACACACGCACGAGGTGCGTGATCGCCGCATGTCCGCGAGGCACCTCTATTAAGCTGGACCCCCCACCAGCGCAAATCAAGTTCGCACTAGGTCAAAAATTTAGTGCTATTTAGGTGCTAATTAAGTGCCCTAGTCCGAATTTTGGTGCTCGAACGGTTTAGCAGGAAATCACGTAAAAAATGGGGGGGTCCAGCTTGCCATTAAGCTGGACCCCCCCATATCAGAAAATAAAAAACAAGTCCACTATAATTTAGTGCTAATTAAGTGCTAATTAAGTGCCCTAAAATAACGATAAAATATTGACAGATTATAACATTTATTTAAATATACAACTAAATATTGAACACAGTACCGTCGCGGTCGACACAAACACTTAAAAAACTTGCTGCATGAATATATTCGTTACTAAAATGATCGAAAACATATATTATCAAAATATTCCCAAATCTGAGTTTATTGCTAACAGTAAAACAATTACGATAATTAACTTAGACCAGCCATTGGCGCTGAGTACTAAGTTCCGTCACCTGATCGTCTACGAATTAGTTGCTCGCATGATTATAGTATTAAAATAATTTTCATACATTGTACTTTAAAAGAATATCACGATTCGAAGCGCGCCGCGCTCCATGGATAAATTAATTAATTTCAACGCTATGCAGCTAGCACTAAATTCGAATCGTGATATTTTCTTAAAGTACAATGCCTCAGGATTACTTTGGGACCATAATAACGCAAGCACCTAATTCTTTGACGATTCAGTAACGAACTTTAGAGCGCGGCGCGCGCATTCCATGGGTTAATTAATTAATTTCAACCTTTTGCAGCTAGCACTAAATTCGAATCGTGATATTTTCTTAAAGTACAATCCCTCAGGATTGTTTTAGAACCATAATAACGCGAGCACCTAATTCTTTGACGATGCAGTAACGAATTATAGAGCGCTGCGCGCGAAATTCATGAGTTAATTAATTAATTTCAACCCTTTGCAGCTAGCACTAAATTCGAATCGTGATATTTTCTTAAAGTACAATCCCTCAGGATTATTTTAGGACCATAATAACGCGAGCACCTAATTCTTTGACGATGCAGTAACGAATTATAGAGCGCGGCGCGCGCGCTTCATGAGTTAATTAATTAATTTCAACCCTTTGCAGCTAGCACTAAATTCGAATCGTGATATTTTCTTAAAGTACAATCCCTCAAGATTATTTTAGGACCATAATAACGCGAGCACCTAATTCTTTGACGATGCAGTAACGAATTATAGAGCGCTGCGCGCGAAATTCATGAGTTAATTAATTAATTTCAACCTTTTGCAACTAGCACTAAATTCGAATCGTGATATTTTCTTAAAGTACAATCCCTCAGGATTGTTTTAGAACCATAATAACGAGAGCACCTCATTCTTTGACGATGCAGTAACGAATTATAGAGCGCTGCGCGCGAAATTCATGAGTTAATTAATTAATTTCAACCCTTTGCAGCTAGCACTAAATTCGAATCGTGATATTTTCTTAAAGTACAATCCCTCAGGATTATTTTAGGACCATAATAACGCGAGCACCTAATTCTTTGACGATTCTGTAACGCACTTTAGAGCGCGGCGCGCGCGCTTTGCGGATAAACTAATTAATTTCAACACTATACAGCTAGCACTAAATTCGAATCGTGATATTTTCTTAAAGTACAATGCCTCAGGATTATTTTAGGACCATAATAACGCAAGCACCTAATTCTTTGACGATGCAGTAACGAATTATAGTGCGCGGCGCGCGCGCTTCATGAGTTAATTAATTAATTTCAACGCTTTGCAGCTAGCACTAAATTCGAATCGTGATATTTTCTTAAAGTACAATGTCTCAGGATTATTTTGGGACCAAAAACACGCGAGCACCTAATTCTTTGACGATGCAGTAACGAATTATAGAGCGCTGCGCGCGCATTCCATGGGTTAATTAATTAATTTTAACCTTTTGCAGCTAGCACTAAATTCGAATCGTGATATTTTCTTAAAGTACAATGCCTCAAGATTATTTTAGAACCATAATAACGCAAGCACCTAATTCTTTGACGATGCAGTAACGAATTATAGAGCGCGGCGCGCGCGCTTCATGAGTTAATTAATTAATTTCAACGCTTTGCAGCTAGCACTAAATTCGAATCGTGATATTTTCTTAAAGTACAATCCCTCAGGATTATTTTAGGACCATAATAACGCGAGCACCTAATTCTTTGACGATGCAGTAACGAATTATAGAGCGCGGCGCGCGCTTCATGAGTTAATTAATTAATTTCAACGCTTTGCAGCTAGCACTAAATTCGAATCGTGATATTTTCTTAAAGTACAATCCCTCAGGATTATTTTAGGACCATAATAACGCGAGCACCTAATTCTTTGACGATTCTGTAACGCACTTTAGAGCGCGGCGTGCGCGCTTCGCGGATAAACTAATTAATTTCAACGCTATGCATCGTCAAAGAATTAGGTGCTCGCGTTATTATGGTCCTAAAATAATCCTGAGGGATTGTACTTTAAGAAAATATCACGATTCGAATTTAGTGCTAGCTGCAAAGGGTTGAAATTAATTAATTAACTCATGAAGCGCGCGCGCCGCGCTCTATAATTCGTTACTGCATCGTCAAAGAATTAGGTGCTCGCGTTATTATGGTCCTAAAATAATCCTGAGGCATTGTACTTTAAGAAAATATCACGATTCGAATTTAGTGCTAGCTGCAAAGGGTTGAAATTAATTAATTAACTCATGAAGCGCGCGCGCCGCGCTCTATAATTCGTTACTGCATCGTCAAAGAATTAGGTGCTTGCGTTATTATGGTCCTAAAATAATCCTGAGGCATTGTACTTTAAGAAAATATCACGATTCGAATTTAGTGCTAGCTGCAAAAGGTTGAAATTAATTAATTAACCCATGGAATGCGCGCGCCGCGCTCTAAAGTTCGTTACTGAATCGTCAAAGAATTAGGTGCTTGCGTTATTATGGTCCCAAAGTAATCCTGAGGCATTGTACTTTAAGAAAATATCACGATTCGAATTTAGTGCTAGCTGCATAGCGTTGAAATTAATTAATTTATCCATGGAGCGCGGCGCGCTTCGAATCGTGATATTCTTTTAAAGTACAATGTATGAAAATTATTTTAATACTATAATCATGCGAGCAACTAATTCGTAGACGATCAGGTGACGGAACTTAGTACTCAGCGCCAATGGCTGGTCTAAGTTAATTATCGTAATTGTTTTACTGTTAGCAATAAACTCAGATTTGGGAATATTTTGATAATATATGTTTTCGATCATTTTAGTAACGAATATATTCATGCAGCAAGTTTTTTAAGTGTTTGTGTCGACCGCGACGGTACTGTGTTCAATATTTAGTTGTATATTTAAATAAATGTTATAATCTGTCAATATTTTATCGTTATTTTAGGGCACTTAATTAGCACTTAATTAGCACTAAATTATAGTGTACTTGTTTTTTATTTTCTGATATGGGGGGGTCCAGCTTAATGGCAAGCTGGACCCCCCCATTTTTTACGTGATTTCCTGCTAAACCGTTCGAGCACCAAAATTCGGACTAGGGCACTTAATTAGCACCTAAATAGCACTAAATTTTTGACCTAGTGCGAACTTGATTTGCGCTGGTGGGGGGTCCAGCTTAATAGAGGTCCGCGAGGCTCTCTCCCTTCGAGCGAGCGCGATAAGACTTGTCCGAACGGACGGCGTAAAATACCCGCGAGGCTCTTAAGCGAGCTCGGCACTCTCAACCCGTACGGTCGCGGAAAAGCGGTAACTTGCTCCGTGCAAATATCCTCAATCCGCATACGCAACCCCTCCCAAAACCCCGGCGCTACACATCGAACACGAATGCACAGTCGGCCGCGCATACGCAATACCGTAAACTCGAACACGCAATATACGCGATACATGCCCGACGCAATATCTCTCGAAACGGGCGGCACTCCTCCGCGCACGAGGAGCACCGGTACTCACAAATACGCAACACTAAACGCCGTATCGGCCGGAACGCGCCGCTCGCGGCACGTCCTTGCTCACGATTCACGAAATACACAATACACCGACCGCGAATTGACTGTCGATCACGCGAGCCTTCGAGGAGGGCTCCTGACAAGTTCTCTGGCGACGATCTCGGCCGGCCACGCGCCCGCGGTTCCGGCTAATAGCCGCGATCAGCTGACCGGCGCCCACGCAACGGGAGCCGGTATCTACAGGCAACAGTTAATCAGGCCGATTCACACGGTAATCGAATCGGTATCGACATTTACTGGCGCCCGGTCGCGACCGAGATCGAGCCCTTAATTACGTGGTGGCACCGGAGTGGAGATCTTACACAATTGCTGCTCGCTGCGGCTCGGCGGCGTCGGGGCGCTCGTCCTGGGATGGCTCCTCGTCAACGGCTGATTCGACAGTGTGGAGCGGTCGGCTCGGCGGAACTACGTTGGGCCCCCGCGCGCCCTCACGCTCGCGGTCCTTCCGCCCCGCCGATTGGTTGGGTGTGTGTCGCCCTGCTCGCGACGCTACCGACGACTTCCGCCACTTTCCGCGGGCCGTTCGAGTAAGCTGCGGCGTGCGTGCGTGGGCCCCTCGCGGTTTCCCGCCCGGCTGGCCAGGCTGTGGCGGCGCCGCTCGGCCCTCTCGTCGCCGTCGGGGTGTGCTTGGGTCGTCCACCCGCGCTGCAGTCGCGGTGGCACGCCCGTAGTTCTGCCGCGGCGGGGCCGTATCGTGCTGTGCGAGGCGTTTTCGGCGCTTCCTTCGCGGCAGGTCCCGGTAGCCCGCCCGTCGGCCGACCACTCCGCCGTGCGTCCTCCCTGCGCCCGTCCTTCCCTCGTCGCGACTTTTGTCGTTACATCTTCTCGCTGATCTCGTTCTCCGGCACCACCGGTTTTCCCTACGGAACTTAGCTAAAAGATTAGTTAACGCAAATCGCCCTCCCCCGACTCGGGCCGAGGCGCCATCCCCGACCTTCCCCTCGGCCGAGCTACCGTCTGGGTGGAGGACGCGACAAATGTCACGTCACAATTGTCAAATTTCCTTTTTTCATGTTATTTCAAACAATACCCTTAAGAAAAAATGCAGTCAAAACTGATTAAAAAACTGGGCACTAACTGGTGGATAACTGATTATTGAAACTGATGACAGCACGATCAGTTTATTGAAACAAGTTACTGATAAAAGAAACAGTTATACTAGTTACTGATTAAAAAAACTGGGCACTAACTGGTGGATAACTGATTATTGTAACTGATGACAGCACGATCAGTATATTGAAACAAGTTACTGATAAAAGGAACAGTTGTACCAGTTACTGTTAAAAGAACTGGTCAATATTGGTCCAGTTTTATTCAGTTTTATATTGATCAGTAACTGATAGAACTTCCATGTTGTTCGGTTGATCAATTGAATCAATTGAACTTTCACCAGTTCTATAAACTTGCCTGAAGAACATAATCAGTATCTGACAAACCGTTAAAAAAAACTGAGGACCAGTCATTAGTTACTGATGGCAACACTCAGTGTCTAACCAGTTTTTTAGATTAATATAGAAACTGATTATTAAAACTGGGCGTCAACTGAAGAACATAATCAGCATCTGACAAACCGTTAAAAAAACTGAGGACCAGTCATCAGTTACTAATGGCAACACTCACAATCAGTGTCTAACCAGTTTTTAGAGTAATGTAGAAACTGATTATTAAAACTGGGTGTCAACTGAAGAATATAATCAGTATCTGACAAACCGTTAAAAAAAACTGAGGTCCAGTCATCAGTTACTGATGACAACACTCAGTGTCTAACCAGTATTGTAGAAACTGATTATTAAAACTGGACGTCAACTGAAAAGCATTACCAGTAACTGACTCTCGTATTCAGTCACTGATAGAACATCACAAGTTACTGATTCAACTTCATCAGTTACTGGTGCAACTGCTCAGTTCTTTTTCTTAAGGGTATGCAATTGCAATATATATGTGTGTATGCATGTATATGTACATGTATATATATATATATATATATATATATATATATATAATGCAATTTATATATTATACAGATTATATCTATGCACACAAGGAAATATTTTCAAAAATTTGACTTACACACCACAGTGGTTTTTACCCCACCATATATATATACAATATATATAACTAGCTGGTTACACGGAGCTTCGCCCGGGCGTTTTTTTTTAACCGACTTTTTTGTGTTATTACATTTGTGTTCTAGCTAATCTTATCCATCAATGTATGATTCATATTTTTAATAGCTTTTCACGTCACTCTTGAGGTACTATATATTTATTAACGCGTTTCTTTTTAGTGGTGTTTCCAGTATTTTAAATTCTTTAAAAGAGTCGTACGTAATCATGCAATGAATTGCTCTAAATGACGTCAAAAATGATATATCTAAAAATAAAAAAAATCTAAGGTGGGGCCCATTTTCGAAATAATTGTCAAATTTTTTTTGTATTTTATCTTTATAGGCAAACTGAACGCAGCAGAAATTCAAAAAAAATTTAAAAGTTTGCGAGACACGTATAGAAAAATTATTCAAACAGAGCAGCATGCCAGCGGTTCCGCAAGGATTGAACCCAAGGAAAAATGGAAGCATTACGACGTGATGAATTTTCTACGTGATTCTTGCCTGATACGACCGTAAAACTTGCTTCCTTCAAATATTAATAAAGTGTTGGTTTCGTTAATTATAATTATTACTATTTCGTTTGTAGAACTCAAACAAATGTCAGTCGGAATTCTGTCTGCGAGGATTCTCGAGAAGTCGAAATTATTGTCGATGCAGGTACATCAAACGATGTCGACAGAGATGCTGACGAAGATTGCAGTCTGGCGTCAGGTATGGGACATTCATAGACTTTCTAATGTAAATAATAATATTAATAATAATTACAATAATGATTATGATTATGATTATTATAACCCGGAAAAAAGATTATATATCTATTAATTATATATAAATATATATGATTATACAGGGTGATCCGAAACTATCGTTTGTCCTTAAAATGTCGTATTCCTGACTTAATTTTGAGACGATTTTTCCTTTACCAAAACTTTATCCGAAGCTTAGTTTTTGAGTTATTACGAGAAATATTCAGCGAATTACGGAACGAGTACGGAAGGTAGGCAGGGGCGGCGCGACTCACCGTCCGACGCGGGTGATTATGTGGGGTGCTCGCTGCGATCAGTGATCGGTGCTTGCTACACGCGATGGATGTACACACGATACGCGTACACACACACACACACACACACACACACACACACACACACACAATTACTCACTCATTCATTCTTACCTTGCAGAGATTCGATGTCTTCATACTGCTGATGAATATTTGCTTCATGACCGTTGATGTCAATGAGACGTTCCCATGACACGCCGAGTAATTCTCAGTCATCGAACGATTAATCGGTAATAATTAACAGCGATAAACCGGTAGATTTGCTTATTAATCTTATCGGTCAAGTGCGTGAGTAAATCCGTGAACGTGTCGATACGTGATACAATTTGTCAAAGAAAAAACTTCTCGCGTATTAGAAGTTTATTCTTTGACAAATTGTATCACGTATCGACACGTTCACGGATTGACTCACGCACTTGACCGATAAGATTAATAAACAAATCTACCGGTTTATCACTGTTAATTACTACCAAATAATCGTTCGATGACTGAGAATTACTCGAAGAAAGAAACACATTACGCACAATCACATCACAGTAAAAGGAAAACTTCTACTTGATTACATCACAGTAATTAAGTAGAAGTTATCCTTTTTTTATTAATTGTCACGTAATCAACACTTTTACGAATTTACTCGCGCACTCGATCATAAACAATTACGGTTAATGCAATTAATTACTACCGATTAATTAATTATTACTTTAAGAAAGATCACTTTAAGAAAAATCACTTTAAGAAAGAAACGCGTTAAATACTTGACTGCACAGCGCACGTTAACACGATGCTCGATGCGGAGCACTTCTCGACGACGACAACAAACAGTCAACAGGTTATGTTGGTACTAGCGCTGCCGAACGTAAACATGTGACATTATGGAGGATTCACACTGCGTTCGATTGCGTCTCCATCACGCGTGATTGGCACGAGACACATGTCTTGTGATTAGCTGAAACCTCCGCGGTACTTACGAAAACGTGTAGTATTACTGCGAACACAAGATGTTCCACGTAGAAATGTGTTGGTCGCTCTGAAAAGAGCGAATTTATCTTTGGTCGCTCTGAGAAGAGCGGATTGGTTTGAAATTGAAAAAATTTTATAACAGGTGCTCAAAATGACCACCATCCATTCTAACGCAAGCTCTCATGCGTTTTAATAAATTTCTTTCGACGTTCTCCATCATTTCTTCGTCGATGGCCCAAATAGCATGTCGCAATCTTGTATCTAAATCATCGACATCCTGGGGAAGCGTTTTATAAACTTTTTCCTTACAATATCCCCATAAAAAGAAATCTAAAGGATTGAGATCCGGAGATCTTGCGGGCCAACGTATCGGACCGTACCGACCCATCCAGCGTCCAGGAAAGTGCTCGTTCAAGTAATTGGTAACAATTCTGGCGTTGTGTGGCCCAGCACCGTCTTGTTGAAACACAATCTTGTTTCTCTCCAATAATGGAACTTCTTCTAAGAAATCTGGTAGATTATCTCTTAAAAGTTCCACGTATGTTTGGCCAGTTAAAATATCCGGAAGAACAATCGGACCAAGTATTTGAGTTCCCATTATTCCAGCCCACAGATTTATCTTCCAGCGAGTTTGGAAGCTTCTGGGTCGCGTAACTGCGGGATTTTCATCGCTCCAAAATGCATATTATGCGAATTAAAATGTCCTTCTCGTGTGAATAATGATTCATCGCTGAATATCACACGAGAAGAGAATCTGGGATCTCGATCTACTTTTCTCAGAAAGTCTTCGCAGAACGTTCTTCTTGCACGATGATCTCCTGCTTCCAAATGTTGCACGCGTGTGTAGTGAAATGCGTGCAACTTTTCTTCTTTGAGTACTCTTTGCACGGTTCCATAGGATAAATTGAGTTCTCGAGCAACCACCCGAATACTCGTTTCAGGATTATGCTCGAAAGCACGTACAACTTGTACCATGTGCCGCAAATTTCTCGCCTCGCGATCTCTCCCAGTTTCGTGCATGTTTGGAAGGACATTGCCAGTCTCGTATAATCTTTGAGCTGCTCGAAGTATGACGGGAGCCGACGGATGTCTTTCTCGATTTGGATACAATTCGGCGTACCGTCTTGCAGCTACGTAATACTGTCCGTGACACTCGCCAAGTGCCATCAGCATGTCGTAATATTCTTCGTTTGTGTATCGTACTGCCATATCGTCCTCTTAACGCTTCTAATAATCGAGGGATTATTGATTCCAGTGTCGATCGCTCTATCCTATTTATACGATCTTCGCGGGGGTCGATATCCCCTCCCCGCGACCCGCGACGAATAGCGAGTTTCGCGAGTCGCGTGGGTCCACGCGACGCCCACGCGACGCGCATCGCGCGACCCGCGAAACTCGCTATTCGTCGCGGGTCGCGGGGAGGGGATATCGACCCCCGCGAAGATCGTATAAATAGGATAGAGCGATCGACACTGGAATCAATAATCCCTCGATTATTAGAAGCGTTAAGAGGACGATATGGCAGTACGATACACAAACGAAGAATATTACGACATGCTGATGGCACTTGGCGAGTGTCACGGACAGTATTACGTAGCTGCAAGACGGTACGCCGAATTGTATCCAAATCGAGAAAGACATCCGTCGGCTCCCGTCATACTTCGAGCAGCTCAAAGATTATACGAGACTGGCAATGTCCTTCCAAACATGCACGAAACTGGGAGAGATCGCGAGGCGAGAAATTTGCGGCACATGGTACAAGTTGTACGTGCTTTCGAGCATAATCCTGAAACGAGTATTCGGGTGGTTGCTCGAGAACTCAATTTATCCTATGGAACCGTGCAAAGAGTACTCAAAGAAGAAAAGTTGCACGCATTTCACTACACACGCGTGCAAC
This sequence comes from Temnothorax nylanderi, assembly GCF_030848795.1. Classification (NCBI taxonomy): domain Eukaryota; kingdom Metazoa; phylum Arthropoda; class Insecta; order Hymenoptera; family Formicidae; genus Temnothorax; species Temnothorax nylanderi. The sequence goes on along the minus strand of NW_027249594.1, from coordinate 99,687 downwards.
ATTTGGAAGCAGGAGATCATCGTGCAAGAAGAACGTTCTGCGAAGACTTTCTGAGAAAAGTAGATCGAGATCCCAGATTCTCTTCTCGTGTGATATTCAGCGATGAATCATTATTCACACGAGAAGGACATTTTAATTCGCATAATATGCATTTTTGGAGCGATGAAAATCCCGCAGTTACGCGACCCAGAAGCTTCCAAACTCGCTGGAAGATAAATCTGTGGGCTGGAATAATGGGAACTCAAATACTTGGTCCGATTGTTCTTCCGGATATTTTAACTGGCCAAACATACGTGGAACTTTTAAGAGATAATCTACCAGATTTCTTAGAAGAAGTTCCATTATTGGAGAGAAACAAGATTGTGTTTCAACAAGACGGTGCTGGGCCACACAACGCCAGAATTGTTACCAATTACTTGAACGAGCACTTTCCTGGACGCTGGATGGGTCGGTACGGTCCGATACGTTGGCCCGCAAGATCTCCGGATCTCAATCCTTTAGATTTCTTTTTATGGGGATATTGTAAGGAAAAAGTTTATAAAACGCTTCCCCAGGATGTCGATGATTTAGATACAAGATTGCGACATGCTATTTGGGCCATCGACGAAGAAATGATGGAGAACGTCGAAAGAAATTTATTAAAACGCATGAGAGCTTGCGTTAGAATGGATGGTGGTCATTTTGAGCACCTGTTATAAAATTTTTTCAATTTCAAACCAATCCGCTCTTCTCAGAGCGACCAAAGATAAATTCGCTCTTTTCAGAGCGACCAACACATTTCTACGTGGAACATCTTGTGTTCGCAGTAATACTACACGTTTTCGTAAGTACCGCGGAGGTTTCAGCTAATCACAAGACATGTGTCTCGTGCCAATCACGCGTGATGGAGACGCAATCGAACGCAGTGTGAATCCTCCATAATGTCACATGTTTACGTTCGGCAGCGCTAGTACCAACATAACCTGTTGACTGTTTGTTGTCGTCGTCGAGAAGTGCTCCGCATCGAGCATCGTGTTAACGTGCGCTGTGCAGTCAAGTATTTAACGCGTTTCTTTCTTAAAGTGATTTTTCTTAAAGTGATCTTTCTTAAAGTAATAATTAATTAATCGGTAGTAATTAATTGCATTAACCGTAATTGTTTATGATCGAGTGCGCGAGTAAATTCGTAAAAGTGTTGATTACGTGACAATTAATAAAAAAAGGATAACTTCTACTTAATTACTGTGATGTAATCAAGTAGAAGTTTTCCTTTTACTGTGATGTGATTGTGCGTAATGTGTTTCTTTCTTCGAGTAATTCTCAGTCATCGAACGATTATTTGGTAGTAATTAACAGTGATAAACCGGTAGATTTGTTTATTAATCTTATCGGTCAAGTGCGTGAGTCAATCCGTGAACGTGTCGATACGTGATACAATTTGTCAAAGAATAAACTTCTAATACGCGAGAAGTTTTTTCTTTGACAAATTGTATCACGTATCGACACGTTCACGGATTTACTCACGCACTTGACCGATAAGATTAATAAGCAAATCTACCGGTTTATCGCTGTTAATTATTACCGATTAATCGTTCGATGACTGAGAATTACTCGGCGTGTCATGGGAACGTCTCATTGACATCAACGGTCATGAAGCAAATATTCATCAGCAGTATGAAGACATCGAATCTCTGCAAGGTAAGAATGAATGAGTGAGTAATTGTGTGTGTGTGTGAGTGTGTGTGTGTGTGTGTGTGTGTGTGTGTACGCGTATCGTGTGTACATCCATCGCGTGTAGCAAGCACCGATCACTGATCGCAGCGAGCACCCCACATAATCACCCGCGTCGGACGGTGAGTCGCGCCGCCCCTGCCTACCTTCCGTACTCGTTCCGTAATTCGCTGAATATTTCTCGTAATAACTCAAAAACTAAGCTTCGGATAAAGTTTTGGTAAAGGAAAAATCGTCTCAAAATTAAGTCAGGAATACGACATTTTAAGGACAAACGATAGTTTCGGATCACCCTGTATATAATGCAATTATATATGAATTTTGTCTCTATATGATCATATATAATTATATATATAAGGGAATATTTAATCAGGAATTTTAATGTAGAAAGATGAAGATGAGGATGTCGAGTGAGAAACACTTTAATATAGTAGTTCATGCAAATTAAGAATTGTCCGCTGAAAAATAAAAATGTAACACCGGTTCGTGATTTATATTAAATCCAAGACTATATGTATAAAATAACTCGTCTAAATTTGATGTGATCGCAATTGTTGGGTAGTTGGGAATTTACAGAATTCGATTTATGATAAATGGATTAATACCAAACGGAACGCGAGAGCATTATACAAAAACAGTTTTTCAGTGCGTCGTTTGCCCGGATTGTGGATCAATAAATCACCATAGTGCATACATCCGCGTCGTCGGTCATACAAAACGATGCGCGATCCATTTCATTTCTATCGTACATGCGGAAATGAGACGGTTCAGCGCAGATGAGTCAGTTATCAGCGATCAAATCAGCCTTGACGTTTCTTCTAATAACAATCTCGGGCTTCGGCATATTTTCAGTAAATTAATATACGCGCAATTATCGCATCGTACAGCATTATGATATATACCACTGATAAATAGTCACAAACAGACACTGGCAAAATCTTAATTGCTTTTTAAATTATTCGATTAATTATTATCACAATATTTTTTAGTGATTAAGTATTCAGAGAATGTATTTTTTTATACGGAGAATGTATATCGATTGCATTAACTTGCAATTCGAAAAGCCTGGGTTGACGCACTTGACCTGACAGCGAATGATTTCGCAATTATGGTACATCCCTGTGTAACATTTTCTGCGAATTTTGATTTATTCTGGTATATACATCGTATAACAAATTTTTATTATCGAAAATCTGCATATCCATTGACATACGTGATACTCACGAATTAAGTACAATAATAGTGACAATCTTGCATGATTTAAATTTAAGATTTTTCTCGGCATTCAATATCTTTGCATTCTCGCGATTTGTTTTAAACTACATCGAAAGATGTGTCGTCTTCTGCTAAGGATACAATAAGTAACTGTCCCATGCAAGTTGTTTGTATCCTATACACTAAGCTTTCTTTTTAAAAAGGAAAATTCTATTGAAAAGTTTTGAATTGCGATGTGCATATTCGAATTTAGATGACGTGAGGCATTTTTATACCACTGTCTGTCAAATTTTAAATACGAGAAACGAATCCTATCGAATGCCATCTATTGGATAATCCGAATTTAAAGTTTTTATATAATTATATATAATCATATATAATTTACATCGCGAGAATGCAAAGATAAATGCTTCTTATATATAATTTATATATAAATTATATAAACTTATATATAATATGTCAAAATGTATAATCATATATAATCATATATATTTATATATAATTATATATAATTATATATAATCTTTTTTTCCCGGAAATGTTACAGCTTCAACAGAGACACGAAAAAGATAGCGTAAAAATACACCCAAAGATACTGAAGAAGCTGTAAGTGCAATCAACAGAATCGCTGATGCGATGTGTAGAGAAAACCCAAATATTATTTTACCTGCTTCCCCGCAACAAGATGAGGTTGATTCCATGTTGCATGCAGCAGGGCTGCAATTGCGCCGAATATCATATAGAAGACGGATGCAAACACTTTTAAACATTGTAGAAATGGTTCACATTCGATTGATGGAAGAGAATATTGAAGAAACGCCATAAAAATTTGTTGTTTTTAACATAGTTTTAATACTTTAAATTTATATTATAGAGGAGACCGGGACTCGTTGACATTGTTTTCACACTTTTGGCATAAATACATAAACGGAACGCATTGCCAACTTGCCTCTTGTGCCAACGAGCCTCGGTCTCCCCTATTCGTTATTTTTCTTCAAAGTATATTATTTATATGTAAAAAAAGCAAAAAATGTTAATGCGTTACATTGAAACGTGCAATAAAAGTGTCAAATTTAATTGTATTTTTTATTTTGTCATTTCTACATATAATAAAATAGTAAGAGGTGCTTTGTTTGTAATTTTCGAATCGGGTTTGATTAGGTTTAGTATTAAATCCGATTTCAACGAGAACAAAGTTGCGGGCACACACACACACACACACACACACACACACACACACACACACACACACACACACACACACACACACACACACACCTAGTTATAAATGAAAAAAATACACTTGTTGACATTCAAATTTACAATTTTGGAAAATTATACAATTCACAATTAATAAGCTTACAATCAATTAATTTTATTCGCGATTATACTGCCAGGGAACAGCTCCTTCCCCAGTGAAAAAATCACAAAATTCTTCTCTAATGGCTGCGGCATATCGACTACTGTTATTATTACCACGTACAGTAATATCTTGTAATGCCGAATTCTCCATTTCTTGTCTCCAAAGTCCGGGAATTAAACCATTAAGACCATATTGATCGACCATGTTTGGTGGAATGTACTCGTTTCGATTATCACGTTTTCGAAGCCAATTATGAAGACATATGATAGCGTGAACCATGTTTATTGTGTTATCTACAGTAGTTTCGATAGGTTTCTTTAAAATTCTCCACTGACAAACTAATATTCCAAAAGAATTTTCTATTGTTCTTCGAGCACGGCTTATACGGTAGTTAAAAATGTTTCGATCTGGGTTAAGACCTCCTTTACCAGGATACGGCCGGAGTAAGTAATCAGTCAATTGGAATGCTTCGTCGCCTACGAGAACGTATGGCAAAGGCATTCCATCAACAGTCAGTGGTTCGGGTTCCGGTAAGTTTATTTTTTTCTCGTTAAATTTCTGGCCCATTAGTGAATCTTTGAAAATTCCACCATCGCTACGTCGACCATAGGCACCAATGTCAACGAATGTGAACAAGTAATTGGCGTCACAGATCCCCAGCAATACAATGCTATGACTATTTTTATAATTATAGTATGCAGAACCAGCATTATTAGGACACTGCAGTAAATATTATTATTCAACAATGCAGTTCAATACGATGCAGTTCAATATCTATAATATTTGTACACACCTGGATTACGACATGTTTCCCGTCAATAGCACCTATGCAATGGTTGAAATGCCATTGGTTTTCAAACTCTTGAGCAATATTTAACCAATCTATTGTTTTTAATGGATACGGCAATACTTCCTTGCTGAGACAAGTCCAAAGTGCTTTGCAGGTTTCTTGAATGATGTTACTCACTGTAGTGAGGCCAACAAGATATTGATAAGAAGTGGAAGTCATACAGTCACCGGTCGCTAAATATCTGGATACAGATCATTTATTTTATTTAAACAATCGAAAGTAACCCAGGAAAAAAAAGATTATATATAATCATATATATAAATATATATGATTATATATAATGCAATTATATATGAATTTTGTCTCTATATGATCATATATAATTATATATAAATATGAATCATGTATAATTCATATACCAAAAAGGCCAGCGTTATTCTTTGACAGATGTACCGCCCCAGTCAAACTCCCCGCCTGGCAGTGTCCTCGAATCGGATCACGCGGGAGTATTAACGGCGATCGGCCGCGAGGCCTCACGCCACTCTGACACGCTTGGCTCTAGAACACCGTGACCGCCGGGGCACGAAGCCCTCGGGGCACGCGCTCCGCCTAACCGAGTAAGTAAGGAAACGATGAAAGTAGTGGTATTTCACCGGCGATGTTGCCATCTCCCACTTATGCTACACCTCTCATGTCTCCTTACAGTGCCAGACTAGAGTCAAGCTCAACAGGGTCTTCTTTCCCCGCTAATTTTTCCAAGCCCGTTCCCTTGGCAGTGGTTTCGCTAGATAGTAGATATCAGAATTACATGATAATAATTACATGTATAATAATTATATCAAGATATGTATAACTCTACATCGAATTATACAATATTATATTAAAACTTTTCTTTGAGTAAATAATAATAATAATAATCATATATAAACTTTAAATTTGGATTATCCAATAGATGGCATTCGATAGGATTCGTTTTTCGTATTTAAAATTTGACGAACAGTAGTATAAAAACGGTATCAAGAGACATGGCACTGTCCCAAGCAGTGCCAAGTTATAATATATGGAATAAATCATTTCACTTTTAATTCTACATATTTACCACAAAAATGGACCCATTAAAGATTTGATCTAATTGTAAATTGTATCCAAAAATATATAATTATATCTGATCATTTATATATATATATATATATATATATATATATATATATATATGAAGTATGCATAGTTTGATCTAATTACATATAATCATATACAATTTTATCTATTTATATATAATTAGATCAGGTCAAAATCAATATATAATTATATCTACAAAGTTATATATAATTAGATAAAATTGTATATAAACATTTTTTTCCGGGTCGTTTCTCGTATTTAAAATTTGACAGACAGTACGCTTCTATGTGAATCTTATATGGACCCATATATGAGTGCATATATATGATCTATTGTTCATATCTAGTTATATTTGGAATTATATATGTCCATATATAATCATATATGGACCTATATATAATTTCATATAAAAGGACCAAATTTCATATATAATTATATATAATTATATATATTTATATATAATTATATATAATTATATATAATTATATATAAACTTTTTTCCCGGGAATATATTAAAATTGTTTTAAAAGACCCACCTCAATGTCATAGCCAATCGTGCTGCAGCAGGTATAGACTCTCTTATTGCATTCTGTTTGGAAATAAGAGGGCCAACTAAATACAGTAATTCTTCAAATTGAATTGTTGTCATACGCAAATAATTTTCGAATTTGTCTCCATGCAAGGAAAGTGTAGGAAATAGGGCTTCATAAAATCCATGAATGTGTCGCAGTTGAAAGAATGGATGAACCCAAAAACGCTTTTTTTTGTAAGCTCTCTTTTTCTTCAGTCTCATAATTTCATTGATAATAAGAGCCGCTCCAACTCTCTTTCGCCACGTTTTCTGTTTTCTTGCTTCGTCAATAATTTTCTGACATTGAGTAATCCATGCTTGATATTTATATACACTGGACATTATATGTGTATGATGTCACAAATCACTCACTGTACTCAAAATTACTTAATTAAAAGCAATTTTTAATTGCAGAATAAAAGATTATTTATGCGCGCTTATTAAAGAGCAAGTAAATAAAACGATAAAATTTGAATAACCTCGTTGATAGCCACAATGCTTCGAGAAAACGCTCGTTGATGCTAAATTGACGTTCAAACAAACGTTGACGCTCGCATATTTGCTATTTCGCCTTCTACCTATGAAGTTGGTCACGTGACCAGTTTTGACGCCCAAATCAAGCGTCGAGCGTCAGCATGAAAAGGCCCCTTTAATCGTTAAGGAGGCTCTTACCCGGCTGCTCTAATCAATGTAGCAACCGAAAAATTATCATTAATAATTGGTTATAAAATTATCGGAAAATTAAATAAAAAAATAAATAATGATTTTTACATAGTGTAAGAGTAAGTTATATGTTCTATTAGTGTAAATATTAAAATTTATACAATAAGTCAGTTGACTACGTCAGTGCTAAAGAACAGAATAATAACATGCGCGTGTTACAACGTCGTCTGCAGCAGTCTGTAGCTAAGTGAGGTGTAGCCGTGTAGCGTTGTAGCGATTAATGCGATGAAGAGATGGAGCCAAAAGAAAGATATAACGTGAGAATGCTGAGAGGGAAAATGAAAGGAAAATTCTCGAAAATAAAGGTTGTCAATGCGCGAGAGAATAATTATGCCGCTACCATACAGCGCAGAGAAAAGACATGTGCAAGTGAGGTTAGAAAGAATAATTAACATTGTTTACTTTTTGATTTTCAAGGTTTGATTGGCAAATAATTGAAACTTATTGTTTATATAGATGTTTAAAAAACGCATTTTACTTATTTACGTGTAATACAACATTTGAAACTTCACGCGATTTTGACACTCGGAAGATCATTCGCCTAACCTGTCGTACGTCATATTAAAACTACAATATCTTTTATAACTCATCGTCAACACCAAGTTTTCTTCTTATCATTAGAAAGATTATTATTTTAACTACAATTCCTTAGTTTTTTGTTTACCTGGCTCGCAAACTTGCCAAGAAAATACATCACTTCCGGTAAAAATTTTAGTGTTTACCATATGCCCTGTGTTAAAAATGCGAATTTCAATACTGATATTTTTAAAATTTTTATCGTCAACCTATGCTAAAGTTTTGGGCATCGGTTCGTTGTGGTTCACTTTACAACATAATTTAATTTCATAAAGATCTGTCGTTTTATGATCGAGGTAAGAGCCTCCTTAAAGTTGATGACTTGACAGGTTATGAAATTAATGTAGTCTTCTCAAGTTTGTGGTTTTAATTGTAGAGAATACGTTAGTTATAACTGTTTATGCTTTTGGTTAAAACAGAGAATATATTCTCTAGCTGCTTTAACCAAGTATAAATACAAAGTATATTTTTGGTTAAAGCAGAGAATAGGGGAGACCGGAGCGGAGTCGTCACCGGGGCGGAGTCGTCACTACAATTATCTGTATGTTGTGTGAACTCGCCATTAATATTGTAAACACTACTTATGGTGCCCATGTGACCAACGGAGTTTAGTGAGATTATATGCCATGTTGTAATTTTCATTAAGGCAAACGTGTTTTTGGAGGTCAAAAGTAAAATTTTTTGCGCGTCAAAAATTTTAAATATTATTTTCTCTCCGAATCTCGAAATAAGTGATTCTGAAGAGTAATGCATGCTGAACACGAATCTAGTAAAATTTTTTTACCAGGTGAACAAAGCGACGTAGACCAAAAATGTTCTTATTTTGTAGCCAATGGTTCACTCTTTACAACGGTATACCACATTTTACTAAAATTATTTATTTTGTTGTTAAAAATCGGCACCGAAAAAATAGTCACGATTTCGTCCCGGTCTCCCCTATAAAATTGCATTTTCTTTAATAAAATTAAAAAAAAATTTTTTTTTAAATTTTGCTTCAAATACATTTTAGATATTGTTTTCACCTTCTAAAAAATTTTTAAAAGAAATTATTGGAGCCATTTTCGAGATTTCAGGTCTATTACTAGCTACAGAACTGCTTCTGTTCATTACCGATAACTCCCGTTCTTATATATATTAATATTTTTTAATGATTCATTTTAACAATAACCATAAAAGAATATAGAATTATGTGGTTTTAAATACCAAAGTTTTAAATACTCAATATTTTTTATTTCTTAAATATTTAACTTAAAAAAAAAGTCTATTTTTTTGCTTGTCAAGGTTGTCTACCCCCTTAATCCTTTTTTTTTGATAAATTATTTTTTGATAAAATAGTATAAGTTAGTGATTCCTTTCATTAATCTTATATTTTTAACTATTTTTGTTAATAAATTCGATACTTTCAAGGAGGTATGATTTAAAAAACCCATAGGTACCTTTTGCAGCATGTTACAAAAAGACTTACATGCGGCATGTTACAAAATAACAAATTAATTTGTTATTGGTAAAAGGTTAAACATGTAATACTAGGTGCCTGAAACATCAAGCTACAATTTCCAACGTTTATTTGCGTACACATCACTACCAAATGGGAAATATAATAAAAAAGAACTTAAGCATTCGGCAACCCAAGTAGCAAAATGACGTTAAAATGGCATTAAATTTTGGTCATAAAATGACCAATTAGACGTCCTAAATAGGGTCTCATGAGACCCGAAAATGACGTCGATATGTCACGTCCATGAGCCGTCATTTTTTGACGTCTTATTGACGGCAAAAATAGGACCAATGTACTAGTAGTGTGTCACATTGTTTTGAGCCTTTCGACTCACGAGACTCCTAGAGATATCATTGCCACCTTTGACTAGAGAGGATACGGCCTTAGAGGCGTTCAGGCATAATCCCACGGATGGTAGCTTCGCACCACCGGCCGCTCGACCGAGTGCGTGAACCAAATGTCCGAACCTGCGGTTCCTCTCGTACTGAGCAGGATTACTATCGCAATGACTGGTCATCAGTAGGGTAAAACTAACCTGTCTCACGACGGTCTAATACCGCTGTCGTACGACTTACCGGTTTCTATAAATGTTCTTAAATGTTTTTTATGAAATTAAAATGTTAAAATGTCCACTTGATAAACGTTTATAAAAAAACGTTCTCTTTCTTTAGCTAGGAAAAATAACGCTTTCTTAACTGTTTCTTTACATATCGTGTGCGTATAGCCCCGCTCCTCTCTCAAGGCGGTCACCCATCCTAGTACAGTACCGCGCCCGTGTTGCTTGACTTCGATGATCCAGTGGACAGTGACGATCTTCTGACCCTGATGCTTCCTTATTAACTGATGTACTTGTCTATAACAGGTACATCTTTAAAATGTTCAAAAATCTTGTAATAATATCTTCTTGATAGCTATAACACTGCATGAAATAGTTATCATAAAACTATAATTACACGCAACCACATCCACTTATACCATAAATTCACCACTTCAATCATAAAGTTGCGAAACAAACATATTGTAGTTAATTTTGTGGTTTTTATATTATTATTACTTTATTATACAATATTAAGAAGTAAAAATAGTTATATTACAAAAAGACCTTATTTGGACTTTAAGACGCCTTTAAAATGACGTCTTCAGATGGTCTAAGAAATGACGTCTTATGAACGTCTATTATTAGTCGCCGACGTCATAGACCAAAAATGACTAAAAATAGACGTCATTATGTCGTCTTCTGACGTCACTTTGCTACTTGGGCATAGATAAAAAATGACTAAAAATAGTCATTATGTCGTCTTCTGACGTCACTTTGCTACTTGGAAACTCTCCCCTATAATGACCAATCATGTATTACGTAACCAACACTGATTGAATAATTATCTTGCATGTGAATGTCGTCATTCAATTTCAGTAATAATAGCAATAAGGAGTGAATAGATACTGCGTACTATCTACAATACTTACATATACATGTACATATTATTAATGATTCGTTTATGTATTTTTCTTCTTCTTATTTTTATGATTGTACAGCTAAGTTGTCGAGAAAATCCAATATTATTAGCCTGTTAGATAAAGTGATGTTATGATGAACGCTATTATCTCAAAATGAGGAGAGGGGGAATGCTATACTAAGCATGCTGATACATTCGGTCTTATCGTCTGATTGAGAGACCACGCGAGAAGTTTTGCGCAACAATAATGTTAAGTCGTGTCATTTTGTTTATTTGTTATATCTTAATAGGTGATCTCGTGATAGCGTCGAAACCATTGTCGATTTTAGTAATAGAGCCTATTCAGTCGACTAGCCATCACATCTGGACAGAGCATTTGGTTAAAGGACTGCTTCGCAAAGGCCATCATGTACACTCAATCAGCATACATGAGACTAAGGTTAAAGGAAAACTTGCGCAGAATTTGACGTACGCCGTGAGTAAATGTTATGAAATTTCAAATTTGGAAACATTCTGAGAGACATAAATCAATTATTTGCAATTTATAAAACAAATAACAAAAAATATTACTTTTTTATTTTAAAATATTTTCTCTTTTATATAAGATATGCTTTCGGAGATGCTAATTTATCATATTTTTATATCTCTTCTCCTGTATGGCTAGTAATGTACTTATTATTCTCAGGTTTTCGATTTGCAAACTAATGAAGAAGCTGAGGATTATAACCCAGTTGAATGGGAACAGTACAGCGTACTTTATACGGCGTATTTTACATATCAGTGGGGTATTCACGCATGTGACACAATGACAAATACTAAAGCAGCGAAAGAGCTTTTGGAAATGATTAAAACTATCGAGTTTGATGTTATAGTGCAGGACATTGCTTTAACTCAATGTTTCTATGGATTATGGGAGGTAAAGTCAATCAACTTTAGTGAACTTTAATTATTTAGTCTATTTTTAAACTGCAAGCAACTTAGCGAAGTTGCCTTATAAATCAAGTGTGTTTACGTAGCAAATTAAAAGTGTCTATACTCCATTCCACGAGAGAACATTAGTCCTCCGCGCATAGACGCGTGGGGAGAGCGACAAAGTGGGGAGAGCATGGCGCGCTTCTCAATGCCGTATACGTATAAATATAACATGCTCGGTCCCGGGGCTATTGTGCTAGTCTACATCGATTGTTTGATACGCGTATCAAATAGTGTATTTAAGCTAATCAGGTAATGATTAAACTAATGTACTAGTAAACACACACACACACAGGAACGCGCGTGCTCGCGTGAAGCCTTATCTTTCTTCTGTTGTCGCCGTGGGCCCTCGCTATCGCAAAATCTCAATAGAAATGTTCAAATAATCATAACTGCGAAAAAAAATTGTAGAGACCTCGGCAACATCGCGTTGTTTTCGTCTCGGAAAGCCCTTTCGAACGAGCCCTCACTCAACCCCACATGCCATTTAAGATTTTTTGGCTCCCCCCTCCCCCCGTCCCCCGGGGGTGTGGTGGTGGGTGTTTTTGTGGTTAAATAATAGACTTTGTGATCCCATTGTATCCCTATAAATTTCAATCCTATATTTCAAACCATTCACAAATTATTTAGGTGGCCCGGAACTTTCGGTAGGCACTGTATATATATATATATATATATATAGTTATGTATGAAGTTTGTGCGTTCTAAGAGCAAAAATTAAGAGCTTTAATTTAAAAAATAAGAAAAAGAAATCTATTTTTATATAAAACAAAAAATTAATTTAAAATTAATAAAAAATAATAAAAAATAAAAGAGGTCGTAGAATATAATTTTCACGAAAAGATGATTCCTGCGTTTTTTCTAAAATGTATAAGCGCGAGGATAAATTTTAATGTTTATTTAGTTTATTACGTTCGAAAAATAACAGTATTAACAGTCGAGCCCTGGAAGTGCTCCGTTTAGTTCGAAGTATCCGCGTATACTTCCATATATATAATAAGAATTCTTAACAATTGTTTTTGCGTTTTATGTCAAAAGAAAATAGTCTGCGACCTCTTTTATTTTTCATTACTTTTTATTAATTTTAAATTAATTTTTTGTTTTATATGAAAATAGATTTCTTTTTCTTATTTTTTAAATTGAAGCTTTTAATTTTTGCTTTTAGGACGCACCAAACTTCATACATAACTATATACATAAATAATATGCTTATATAAACTTATATAAACTAAATAATTTTTAAATGGCTCCGAGGATTAAAATTCAGTATAAAGAATAGGGCAAGGAAAGCCGTAACAGGATGTTTGTGTTAAATTATTTTTAATAGACAAATATTATTCCAACCATAGTAAACTGCGCGGCGACAAATCGTCAGACTTGAAACACAATTTGGTTGTATAAACCCATTAACGACCAAGATCGTTGATTTTTCAACATGTTTTGAACCTCATTTTCATGCCTGTAACAGAGGAATAAATGGATCAACGTTAGTGTTCCTTATATTTTCGGGTATGCTCTAACAGAATTTGGGCTCAGAATAGAAAATTTCCAACTACAAAATTAAATATGGCGGCTTCTGTACAAAGAAATGAAAAAAAATTGTTCATTTTTAATGTTTATAATTTTTTTTCGGACTGAAATCGCGCAGAAATCTGGAATATCGCTCAACCATCGGTGCACAAAATTGTTGAAGTTTAACAGGAATTTTTTTGATATTCATGTTGATGACTTTTCCTACCTATGATTTCTATCTATAAGATGTTCATAGAAATAAAAAATTTGTCGCAAAATACAAGAAATAACTGAGTCTTAGCCATTTTGGGGCCGCCATATCGGACCCGCCATTTTGAAAATTGATTATTGCGTCAACCATCGTTAGAAGACTCGATAATTATCATTTGAACTCATAATAAGCATTAAATAATGTAATAAATAAGAAATATTAGCGAAAAACTCTAATTTTGGGGACATTTTTACGTTCTAACCGCCATTTTGGAAGGAAAAGTCATCAACATGAATATAAAAAAAATTCCTGTTAAACTTCAACAATTTTGTGCACCGATGATTGAGCGATATTCCAGATTTCTACGCGATTTCAGTCCGAAAAAAAATCATAAACATTAAAAATGAACAATTTTTTCTCATTTCTTTGTACAGAGGCCGCCATATTTAATTTTGTAGTTGGAAATTCTCTATTCTAAGCCCAAATTCTGTTAGAGCATACCCGAAAATATAAGGAACACTAACGTTGATCCATTTATTCCTCTGTTACAGGCATAAAAATGATCGAGGTTCAAAAATATGTTGAAAAATCAACGATCTTGGTCGTTAATGGGTTAACAGCCAAATTTCGGAAGCTTTTTTTTTATTGCGAAGTATCTTTGCGTTTTGTATATGTAAGAAAAATTCTTAACGATTGTTCCTTTTGTGACAAAATGTTTGTGTTCGAGAACAATTTTTAAGATCCTTTGCGTTATAAAAAAAATAGTTTGTAAAAGTTGAGTTCCGGAAGTGCTTCGCTTAATATTTACGATGTATCCGCGCGTACTTGCATATGTAAAACAACACATTTTTAATAATTGTTTTTGCGTTTTGTACTAAAATGTACATTTTGAGAGGACAATCTCTAAGATTAATGATAGTAAGAAAATTATAGTTTATTGGCACGTATAAAATAAAAAATTCCTAATAGTTAATTGTTTCTACTTTTTACACTCCTAACTCGAACATATGTCCTCTAAATTATTAATCTTGTTCTATCATTTTCTAAAAATAAAAGCTGAAATGTCTATTTATGTGATTTATTTAGAAAATTTAGATAATATTTTAATGTAGGATATTTATTTAATTTATTTAAAAATGTAATTGTTTAAAGTTATATTTAGCTAACAATATAATTTTAATATAAATGTTATATTAGTAGCGTTTTATTATTATTAAGTAATTATTGATAAGTTGTCCTCGCACTTGTACATTTTATGACATAAAACACAGGAAGAATCGTTAGAAATTTTTCTTACATATGTATAAGTACGAATACTTCGTATAAAACGGAGTAGTTCCGGATTTCGACTGTTACTAATTACTAATTATTCTCATAACGCGTTGTGGATCTTAAAAATTGTTTTCGCACTTGTATATTTTTGTACAAAATGCAGGAATAATCGTTACAAATTTCTCGTACATATACAAGTATGCCCTGATACTTCGGACTAAACGGATAACTTTCGGGCTCTGGCTGTTACTAAACTATTTTTTCTTTAACGTAATGGATTATATAAAGATTGCCCTCATAAGTATTTGTACATTTTGGCACAAAACGCAGGAATCATCGTTTTCGAGAAAATTTCATTTTTTTTATCTTTTGTCATTTCTTTATTACTTTTTAATTTGTTATTTTGTTGTAATTTTATTGTTTTATATACATATATATATATATATATATATATAAATATTTCTTTTTATAATTTTTTTATTAGGGAAAATATTTAATTTTTGCTTTAAGAACGCTCCAAACTTCAATTACATTATTATTTTTGTATTATCTGCTAATAAAAGTGACGACTCTTTTCCGCAAAATAGTACTTAATATATTTTATTTTAATTAAAGTAATTCTTAAATCGACCGTGACTGGCAATATATAACGTCTTTTCCGATATGAACATCGAAAAACCGTGAGCCAACTTGGTTTGTCGGATTCACATATTTTATTTTGTTTATTTATTGCAAAATAATAAGTATTCAGTTTTAGCTCCTTCCATTATCTGTAGGGCTGCGTTCGGAAACGTCACCCGAGTACACACGGGTATACTCCCTTCTCCTTCTAACTCGCTGAGATAGAAAGAGAAGGGAGTATACTCGTGTGCACTCGGGTGACGTTTCCGAACGCAGCCTATAGGTACTGTTCTTTCAGGTTGCTAAAGGTAAGCCACCTATAGTAGGTTATATTCCATATGGTTCTGCACCTTGGCTTAAGGATTATATCGGTGGTCCAAGTTATCCGACTGTTCGACCATATACACATGCAGCCATTGCAAAACCTGGAGGTTTGTGGCTGAGAACATGGAATGCTCTATATTACATTGTCGATAATCTGATACGACATTACTATTACTTCGCTGTTATTCAACGACTTTCGGAGGAATATATAGGCCATGCAATCAGGCCATTACATGAAATAGAAAAAGACAGAATTAATATAGTACTAATTAATAGTCATCCTGCGTTCGAACCTGCAATTCCATTGCCGCCGAACACTCTGGAGATCGCAGGACTGAATGCCCAGGCCGTGCAACCAATTACCGGCGAAGTAGTCGTAACATATCCTGAGGTAAGAGAAATTATACTTCTTACTTAAGAAACACAATTTAACAAAAACTACGATAAGAATATTAACAAAAAAATTGTGTATACTGAAATGTAATTTTAACGAAACTCTGGTCAAATTATTGTCTATTATTATTTAGTATTCAAAGATTTTCGGACTAGGACTTATCATCTCTTGTTGCACAGATTGTTCCGCTATATTCAGGATATTGTAACAAATACTATTCTAATTAGCAAGATTTTGAATAAATAATTAGATCAGAAAAATGTTTAATTTTGTGGCAAATATTAATATTAATGGCGACCTCATCGATTTTAAAGACTTTGATAAATATTATCAAGGACCCTGAGTAACTTTCAAAAGATTTTAGTCATTGTTATTCGTTGTAATTATTATAAGTCATTAACAAAAAAATTTAACAGAACATAATTTTTTACAACACCATATATATTTAAGGAGGTATTTTTATTTTGCTGAATTTTTCTGTCTTTACCCTCTTACACGCCAATCGATATCTGTTATGCACGGTTCCACGTGGGTTTTCAACGTCCTGTTAGCGGTGAGTGGGGTGAAATGGTCCTCGCTTTGCGTGGAAGGTTAAAAACTTATCTGAAATTTTATTTTTAAGATACAATTATCTTATAAAAAGGGTGTGGGTTTCTGGAGAGTGGTGCAAGAAGAGGGGCAAAACCTCTTCTCCGCTCATGAATCTACTACACTTCCACGTACATATTAATCATTTGTCTTGCAATACTAAGGATAACTGTTATATTTTTTAAACATTTAAATTTATTTGGTTAATAATATAACTTTTTAACAAAAACGAGCGACAACTAAAACTTTATGCAAGTTAAGCAGAGCCGTGTCCTTGACAATATATGTCAAGGTCTTTGAAATCGGTGAGGTCTTTGAAATCGCCATTAATATTAACACTTACCAATTTTGTTTTTAATAAATCGATAATTTCTTGTACAATTCCAAATTTATAAGAGTTTTTGGATGCGCTTTTATTTCTTATACAATTTGCATATATACATTACATGTGTAAGGGAGACCGGGGCTCGTTGGCACAAGGGACAAGTTGGCAAGGCGTTCCGTTTATGTATTTATAGCAAAAGAAACCATGGAAAAGTTATCACAAAATATCTCTTTTATGACATAGGTACTTTTCCCAAAGTTTTATTTAAATCAAACAAGTATTACAATAAAAAAAGAGAAAACTCTGATTCAAGAGGTGGCAAGTAAATTTTCGAGCGTTACAAAATATCGTATTAATGTTCTTCAGCTTGAGAAGAAAATCAAAGTGACGTATTATTAGTTAAAAGAAAAGTTTCTGTTACTATACGACATGTTATTTTGAGGAACAACAGTAATTTATTGTAATAAAATGACTGAAATCAAACGTGGGGGGACCGGGGCTTGTTGGCACTGTTTTCACAATTTCGGCATTTGAGTTTTTAAACAACTAGTTATCATGATTAAGGGGATCCTAAAGCGAAGGCCGAACTTCCTCGATGTCGGTAATGTCAACATGTCTAATCCTGTTTTCTATGTCATATATCTATATCTGTCCTTGTCTAACGAGAGGCATCTGTCCTTGTTTCGATTGCTGCGCCATCTCTGCTTACTAGCCTGCGTGTATATTTTTGTGGAAAATATGCACGATTTCTTCAAAGCTCTAATTTTTTTTCCAGGCTTTCAATCTCAATTTCAAAGGTACGTTATTGTTTGTGCACGTATTCTGAAGAGTGGGAACATTTCCTTTCGTACATATAACTTATACAACTGTTTATATTAGAAAATAAGGTTATGAGGTGACAGCATTTTTACATTTTTTTTCAATTATCACTAATTTTTTATAATCCCACTCTTCATTAGTACCTATACTTTACTCCTGTAAAAGGATTTTGCGATCTATAAAGCCGTTTCAAAGAACGAGCTTTGACTGCAATTGTCGGTAATTTGGGTCAGTTTAGGATCCCCTTAAACAGTACTAATATGATAAAGAGAACCTTTCTCTACATTTTCATGCCAGGAACGCTCCTGTATACTGTATCGTTTCTTTGTAATAAGTGAAATACGAACATTCTGCATTGTAGCCAACTTGCCCCGATAGTAGGGTAAGTTGGCTATGCGACCAAAAGTCCATGTTAAATTAATGAAAACGTAATAGAAACACAAAACGGGTAACAGATATGTACTTCTTGATACAGATTGTATCTTTTAAAGTTATTTTGTAATGATCGAATAGCAAAATGCTGTTGCAGAAAAACAATTGTAAACTATTTTAGATGTAACTTTCTTCAATATAAAAATATTAATATAAATATATATCTAGCTTCTATCAGCACTGTAGGTAGCAAATCACATACTCACACAGATCTCACGCGCGCGGCAACAAGTCAAGCTAAGCGTGCCTTGATATGAGCCAACATACCCCATCCCTGTATACGTTTGAGATTTCAGTCATTTTATTACAATAAATTACTGTTGTTCCTCAAAATAACATGTCGTATAGTAACAGAAACGTTTCTTTTAACTAATGATACGTCACTTTGATTTACTTCTCAAGTTGAAGAACATTAATACGATATTTTGAAACGCTCGAAAATTTACTTGCCACCTCTTGAATCAGAGTTTTCTCTTTTTTTATTGTAATACTTGTTTGATTTAAATAAAACTTTGGGAAAAATACCTATGTATGTATGCTATATTTCCAACATCTTTATAATTAAATAAATAACAATCGTATGTTATAATATAATTTTTATTTATTATTCAATTTTATAATCTGGGGCTTTAAAAACCCAAAATTTCTTTTGTGCATTTTATCGTGGAGAGAAGGAGGCGGTGTTTGGTATTCCCCCCTAAAAAAAAGTTTACAGTAGAGAGGTTTCGCTGCCGTGGTGACGCCGATTTCTGTCAATGCATGTTCAAACAACGACCTAGCAAAATTAAGTGTTCTAAACGACCCAAATAGACGGCGTAAGTAAATGTTGTTTTTTTTTGTTTTTTCACTATATTTCAAATAGTTTTTGCTAATTAAAACACTTCTATTCTTATTGTTAGTAGAGTATTATTTATAAAATGGCGAAGAGGAACGTCGAACAATACTTTTTTATTTTTATTTTTTTACTTGTTATTTATAATTATCTTTTATATATATATTTGTAATAATATATACTTTATATAACTAACAATTTTTTACAATAAAAATTTATTTTTAAGGAAAAGAAAGTTAAACTTTATTTTTCTCTGTATTTAGCATACCAATAAACCTTTCTAAAATTTCACTATTTTTATTTGTTAAAATAATTATACTTTTTGGAGTCGATCCAAAAAAGACTAGATTCTTTTGAAAGGTCATAGTCTGAAGTACAAAACTCTGCAATCATTTTTGTTAATATTTATTTGTTGCAAAGTTATAAATTTTTAAATAAATTTCCATTTTTTCTCATTTATGTTCAAATTTTATTTTTTATAAACAATTTGGTTTAATATTTGGTTATAAACCTATTGGATATTGTCGTAGAAATGTTGACAAGTAACTCAGAACTTTTTTTGATTTTTTGAAAGCCTAGAACATAAAAATAACATAGGATGGACTTAAAAGCCCCCCAGATGGCTGACAGCATTAGTAAAAAAATGACGATTGACGGAGGGTTAATTAATCCAATCTTAAAAATGGCATGTTAACTGAGTGAAATTCATTTGTATCGAAGAATTGAGGCCTCTTTTCCGCGATGCTGATTGGTTGTCTCGAATTTTGCATCGCGGCGTCTTTCACTCGTGTCGCTTCTGTTTGTAATGAAAAATCTGAATGGCGCGCGCGTAGCGCGCACTTGTAGTGTTCTAGTCCATATCTAAAAAAGAGATGTAAAGTCGATACTCGAATCTATCGAAGTTTATTGTTGTCGCTTTTTCGCGATGCCAATTGGTTTTCTCGCTGCGCTTACTTCATTTGCAGCTGTTATCGTATATTTTGACAGTTGTGTGTATCAAGAAGTTAATAGTGTAATAGTAATAGCATAATGTTAAAGCTAAATAGTGCGCGCGAAGCGCGCGTCTGTGGTGTCTAGTGTTTAGAAAAATCAGTGAATTACAGGCAAAGGATAAATATTGCAAGACATATTGCTAAACTTAACACTGCGCGGATACCATGGCCCCCTGGCGAAAATGAGAAGTTTTATAAACGTTTGTTTGACGTTTACGTGAGTGTTTGCGGAAGTTCATTGAGTGTTTAGAAACGGTCAGTAGAGAGTTCGTAGAGTGGAAATTGCAACGCTACAGCGTTTGAAAGGCGTTTGTATATAGCGTTTTTGAGAGTTTGCACAGCGTTTACATGAGCGTTTGCGGAAGTTCGTTGAGAGTTTAGAAACGGTCAGTAGAGAGTTCGTAAAGCGGAAATTGCAACGCTGCAGCGTTTGAAAGGCGTTTGTATATAGCGTTTTTGAGAGTTTGCACAGCGTTTACATGACGTATGACGTTTGCTGAGAGTTCTTTAAAACATTTAGAGATCCTCTGTTAAGCGTTTAATAAGTCGAAAGCGTTTGCTTTTATCATTGAAAACTGCGTGCAGCTTCTATTGAGCGTTTAACGGGCGTTTACTCTTGTCGTTAGAAGAAACGGCGTAAAGAGCGTTAAATGTTAAAATCTGCTTTTCGCAGTTTTTTTTTTAGGATCCTTTAACTTTCTCTTGCAGTACCCAGGAACAAACTTATTACCTGCATAAAACATACATGTATTAGTATTTTACATATAGAATGCATTATGGAAAAGCAGTTTATTTTCCGAGTGTAAGTATTGGGAAAAAATTTACAAAAAACCCATGACACATTACCTGTAAACCTGGCTTTGAGGAGAGAAAGAGGGGAAAAGGAAAAGGAAAAGGATATATTTACATTGAATCTAAATAATGTTTAAGTAGCTTGCATCTAATAGTCATTGGAATTTTATCTGTGCTATAATTTCCGATGTTGCTGATGAGAGGATTTTCGTGATCAGGTTTATAGCCTTTAGTGATCATCCCATAAATAACTTTATTAACATACTCTACTTGTGTTTGTGTATGCAAATCGGAGATGCGCGTTCTAGAAATATTAACGATGATGCGAAGAAATTTGTTCTGCATGATTTGAATTCTTTTGATATGCGATTTGTGAGCTGCCGCCCAGACCGGAGCTGCATATAGTAAAACGGTTCTGGCACAAGTCTTATATAACATAATTTTATATTCTAATTTGAGATCGCTCTTCCCTTTAATAAGAGGGTATAATTTTCTAAGGGCACCCTGTGTTTTACAGATTCTTTCGTCTATGGCAGGTTTCCATTTCAGTTGCGTATCAATATTGACTCCAAGATATTTAACTTTATTAGCCCAAGGGACTTTAAAATTTGACATCCTTATAGAAGGAGGTTTAGGAAATTTTTTACGAGTTATGATTATCGCCTCGGTTTTCTCATTATTGATTGTCATCCTCCAATCCCGAAAGAATTGGACGATGGCATCAACATGCTTTTGCAATCTGCTGACGAGCAAAGCCGGACTCCAAGAAGAAGTATACACGGCAGTGTCATAGATTGCCAATTCTGTTTTCGGGTCTTTGGGAATGTCGTTAATGAATATGTTGAAGAGAATTGGCCCCAATATGGAGCCCTGAGGAACACCAGACATAGCTTTGCAAACGGAGGAAGATTCTCCCTCAAAAGTGACTGTAAAATAGCGATTCCTTAGATAAGAGCGTAAGATTTTAATTATGTATTCCGGCATGCTAAGAGTGTTTAATTTATATAACAAAGCCTTGTGCCAGACTGAGTCAAATGCTTTTTGAATGTCAAATAATAGCATTGCTGAATTTCTTTTCTTGTTAATTTCCATTGCAAAGAATTCTGTGACTCTAAGCAATTGTTGAATTGTAGAATGACGAGACTTAAAACCGAACTGCTCGTTAATTATGATATTATTTGTTGACAGGAAGGCATCAATCTGGGTAAGCAGAACTCTTTCATACACTTTACTCAAAGAGCTTAGGAGGCTGATGGGTCTGTAATTTATTGGTGATGTTTGTGCCTTGCCCAGCTTGGGGAAAGCGAGAATCTTTGCCGTCTTCCAACATGATGGAAAGTAATACAAACGAAATGAGCTTAAAATAATATAGTAGATCTGAAGAACGATTTTAAAAAATGATTTTTTAAGCATAACAGTTGTGACCTTGTCTGAGCCTGGAGCTTTGTTGTTAGGAAAGGATTTAATAATATTAGAGATCAGGCGAGGTTATGAATTTCAAATCGCATTGCGGGGTCTTTTCGTCTAGATGTTCAACGTATTTATTTACGATGTTTTCGTGTGGAGATACCAGGCTGTCTGCTTCCTGATAAATTTTTTGGAAGTTTTGCGCCAGTAATTCTGCTTTTTCCTTTGGATCGTACACGTATGTGTTGTTACCGAGATCAAACGGTGGTGCGGGTGTTTTATTTCTCTGTAGAACCTTCCACAGTCCCCAAATGCTATTATCGCTAACTTTCGCATTTTTTAAGCACTCAGCCCATTTTTTATTTTTTACTTCGCTTAATTTATTTTGTATGATGGTATTAAGTATATTTTGATAATGCTTATGCTTATCGAGATCAGCATGCTGGTATTTCCTTCTGTAATAATTACGAAGTTTGATGAGCTTATTTATTTCAGAGGCTGTAGAGGGATCAGACGTTATATGACTGAAGTTGAAGTTTTGTACTTCGGAGACCTTTTTGAAGGCTCCACAGAGAAACTGTTGCAAATCGCGAATATAAATATCAATCTCTTCTTGGCTCTGCAGACTATGCCTTAATCTCCACTTGTTGGTAGCAGAATTGAAAGCTTCCCAATTAACTTTACGAGATTGGTTGAATTTTCTCTCTATTTGCGATTTCTCAAGATTCAGAAGTACAGGAAGATGATTGGAGGAAAGTTCGTTCGCTGTTACACAAGTATAATCGTAATTCAGATTTTTAGCTACGAAAAGATCAATGTTAGAAGGACGCCTGTGGGGCATCTTATGCGAATATGTTGAACTATGCATAATGCTAATATTGTTTTTATTTGTATAATTTAGCAGTTTGATGCCTCTACTGTCATTACTGAAATTGTTCCAGCAGCGGTGCTTAGCATTAAAATCACCGCCTATTAGAATCTTGTCATTCGACAAATCTTGAAAAATCGCATTAAATTTATTAAAGTCAAAGTTCTTCTTAAGAGAGATGTAAGTAACCCCCAACGTCAAGCTCAGGCCCGATAGCAGTTTTATTAAAAGAACTTCGCATCCATCTATGTCAGGGATAGGAAAAGTATGATAACGCAGAGACTTACTAATGATGATCGCTAATCCTCCCGCTATAACGCGTGGTGCGTCCGAGCGGATAATATCAAAACCGGAAAATTTTAACTTGGTACCAGGATGCAACCACGTTTCGGTTATTAAGGCTATATCAATGTTATTAGCACACATGAAATGGTTTAGTTCAAGTTCTTTATTATTTAAGCTTGTGGCGTTCCACAAACAAATCCTTAGGGGAGAGGGAGAAGGAATCATTTTTAATTTATAAGATCGGCTGCCTCAACAAACATCTGTAATTTGCTAAATCCATCAGTGCATGCTGCTAGTTTTTTATTAAGCTCACGTATAATATTAAACATCGATTTTATGTTTACTAGTTGACTTAGCTTTTTAATTTCAAAGATTAAGCCGTTAAAATCGGCTATATCGTCTGTGTGTGTAAAGTTACTTGATATCTTGTTTGGTACGTTTGTATGTTTCAAGGCCTCAGCATATGTTTTTGGTGGCGAATAAACATGTTTGTTCGTTGAGACAGTCGATCCGCCCGACAAAGGAAAGTCGTGACCAATTAGGTTTTAAAACATAGATTTACGCCGTGTGCCAGAAGTTTCTTTGTCATGCAAATTTTTATTTGGTTCATGCAGCGACAAGCCAGACGGGCGAGTAGTCGTCCGTTTTTCTAAGAATTTTAGATAAGACAGGCATTTTGAATAGCTAGCTGGGTGCTCCCCCGAACAATTACAGCATTTGGCCGGAGTATTTAAATCTTTTTTACAATCCGATGTTAGATGATTCTCTGCACATTTAACACACCTTGGTTTTTTGAAACAATTGGCTGACGTATGGCCAAACGCTTGGCAACGGAAGCATTGTAGAATGATTTTGCGGTTAATAAACTTATCCCAGTAGATTCTCGAATAGAATAAATATCGGATTTTTCTAAGTTGAGTGAGTGAGAATTTAGCGCTTAAGTTAATTTTATATGTAGCGTATATGCTACTTTTGTCATTAAGTTGTGCACACGAGTTGATTTCAATTCCAAATTTTTTTAGTTCATTGGAGACCGTTAAGTTTGGAATATTTGGAAGGCCTTTCAAGGTTACGGTAATAGTCTTATCCTCTGGGAGTGAATAGGTATGGAACGCGTACTTTTTGTCTATTGCAAATTTCTTAAACCCGACAAAATCATTTAATTTTAAAAACTGTATTTTAATTTGATTGCCAAGATATTTTAAATGAAAATTTTCACCGACACTTTGTTTCAGTTTGTTTAGTGCACTAGCTCGCGCAGAAGCCAGGTCTTATGATTTAGTGAAGGAAGCCTTAAACAAAACTAAATTGATGTACTGTATTTGAGATTGTGTATTCGAACCAAGTTCACAATATGATGTATAGTGGTTTTACAATTCAAAGTGTATGTTATCTGCCCGAATGTTGAACATAAATACGAGCTGTGAATGAATACAAAGCAAAGAAATAATTAAGGTAGAAAGATCCTTTCAATGAGTCTGTTATTCTTATTCAATACTTCGTAAAAGTAGTAAATATCCTTTTCTTATTTATGAACAATCCTGTAAGAACATTAATTATCTCAGTTTATCCTTTCTGAAAAGTATTGACGTAGGCAAATATAACTAGTTTCAAATCGTTATCAAAGAAAGAATCCTCATTTTGCCAACACAATCAAGAGAATATAATACATAGGCATAAATATACACATATAGCAAACAATGTTCAGTATTAAACTAATGGGTCAACTCGTTCACTCTGTTATAAGTTATATGAAGAACTTCTTAATCAATTGATTAATTCCTTCAGACACTAATCCGTGCGTTTAAGCAGTATGTAAAATGATGAGCTATTAAGTATTAATTAACTCTGATAGAATAGCTCTTGTAAATAATAATTGACTCATCAATTCAATTCAAAGAACACAAAATATAGAAAGAATTATATCGCAAAGAATAGACTAATAATATACGGTAATGACTAATTTCGAATGTATGTTAGAAGAAAACGCAATTGAACTTATACTCGTAAAGTGATTAATACGTAACGCAATGTATACGTTTATAACTCAAATATTTTAAAGACAAGAGACGAAGCAGGTAATGCCTCGATGGTATGATTTACTTATATTAAATAAAGAATGTAATACGACTCGCTTGATAGACGAGATGACAGCGCAAATCCGAATAACTCTAATGAACGCAGAGAATTATTAGCAACATCCATGAACGTAAACGGAATATCTCTAATTTGTCACGCATATAAGTGTTAGAATAGCACAGATTCATTTGAAGTGTTTCATAAACTTAGTGTTAAACACTTTGACTCGATCATTAAATGATTCGGTATATGAATCAAGGAATAATAAAGTGGATTGCAATCTCACCATAATGACAATAAATTACGTTAATCTGAGCTCAGTATCTTTATCAATATGCTTTCTCATGAAAATAATAATAGCAGGCTGGATTCTTTAAATATGAATCCACGTCTTGTTAACTCGTGAGTCTGAAATGAGGGAAAGGATTTTGAGTCCTTTTTCCCGTGCTAGAAGTAAATCTAGCAGTCTCCACTATGGACGAATGCTCGTCTCTCAACGTTAAAGCAAAGATAAATGTTACCTTAATCATCCAAATCGTATAGATTATGTTCTCAAAATGATGGTCAGTCCGACCAAATCACAATAGTCCCATATCGTCGGATTGATAGATATGGAATGATCATTCTCAAGTTACGTATAATGGCCGTCGTCCTTCGTCTCGAACATCGACGTAGTATAATGGCCGTCGTTCTTCGTCTCGAACATCGACGTAGTTGCAGTGACGATGATATCTATCTCTCTCTCTGTTGAATCAAGCGTGCCGGATCCAATATTCTCGTTGAAATGTAAAGCGATCCGTTCGTAAATAATACAATCGATCATTGCATGTAACGGATTGACAATGGAAGCAGGATTGCTTAGTAATGATTCTATTCGCACGAACTTCGCGAACAATCTCGAATTTACAATACACGAGTACGTGACGATGTGCTCAGTAGGACGGACCGGACACGAATGCGACTCGCCTCGCCGCTGGCACGCACGTTCTTACTAACGCATGCGCTGTTACGCTCTCTCGAACCGTCTCGATTTCCGGTTTCCACGCGGCATGCGCCGCTTGCGCGTAGTAATACACTAACTCGTATGAAGTAGTAGCGGTCGCTACCACTGTCGCCCTCCTTACCAACTTTTGCGATCTATGTTATCGACGAATACACAATCTCTTTAAGCGTCCTACTTTATCTTTGAATATTCTATCTTAGTTTCAAACACAGTTGATTCGCAAATTCTGCATAGTCATGAATTCTAGTTGCAAGATAGATCGGGGGGGGAGGGTTTTCTAGTTGCCTTATGTTCGTCTGAATTTTCTATCGATTCTTCGTCGCGATTAGTTAATCTACTCACATGCTCATTTTTTGTCTGATCTACGCAATTCTCCTCATCTCTCTCAAGTAAATCTATCGTCTCTGCCAGGCATTGGAAGCGATTAGATGTATTAAATTTACCTTGTAAAGGAGAGTCGGTTTCGACGCGGGGTAATTTTTCCAAGCCGGAATGGCTGGAAGAGTCCTCTTCAGCCTGTCGCTTAAGCGGCAGCCTTGTTGTCTTCTTGCCCTCCAATTTGGAGGGGTGTCCAGTCACCTGCTTCTCCGGAGACACCGCGCTGGCTCCGCCGTCCAGCCGTCCGCTCCCCCAGCAACACCAAGGTAGCCCTTGTCGGCACAGCACTCACAAGACTCAGAATTCGCAGAGTCGAAGACAAGCCTGGATAATGCGATAACCGAGTATGCTCCACCGCGATTTATTCTTCTTTTCTCCTCGCAGGGGGTCTGCTTATATACGCGGCTGGATGTATTTTAAATGCGAGAAAGATGCGCCGCCTAGCGGCATTGTTAGAAGAACGTTTGCTGAACGGAGGGAAAACGCTTGTGTTACGGAGTCGGGAAAAGCGTTTCTTGGGCGTTTCCAAGCCGTTTGCGTTAACGCCTTACAAAACGTTCACTGCGCCTCTACAATTCGCCACATCGGAAGAGCGTTTGCTGAACGGAGTGAAAACGCTTGTCTTACGGCGTTGGGAAAAGCATTTGCTAAACGTTTGAAAAGTCTGACAGCAAACTCTCTGCACGAATGCGTTTCAGCGTTTACTGAGCGTTCTCTGAAAACCGTTGCCTCAGCATTCCAGAACTTTTATGAAACGTTATATACAGCGTTTTATAAGCGTTCCGGAAGCGTTCAAAACTCAACGGCGTTGTGTAAGCGTTCTTATAAAGTTTGAAAGCGTATAAACTCTTAAAAAACCCTCATTATACATCTGTCCTTGTTCGATTGCTGCGCCATCTCTCGCTACACGCAATACTACTCATCATATCAACCTGCATGTGCTTTTGCATATATAAAAGTTGGACACATATAACTTTTTTTCTAGACTTTTATCTTAGTTCTAATTGCACGATATTGTTCTTAAATATTTTCCCTAAGAGTGCTGTAATCTCATTTTGTATATATAAACTGCAGTATTTTTGTATTAAGCAAATATTGTCGTCAGTGACAGCTCTATGTGCAGAAATTTTTTTTCGTTTTTGATGTAAAATCGACTGCAGCACCCTCCGCCGTTTTTGTGCGTACTTTAATTATGTAAAAAAGTTTTTTTAATTCCGTAAAGCCAATTCAAAGTTTTGTGTGTTCAAAAAAATGTCGGTAATTACTGCCACTACAGCATCCCCTTAAAAGTCTCAAGGTTTGCCGGGTGAGTGCTCCAAAAACACGGTGTCCGCGCAGTGTTAAAAACGTAAAAATATTTTTTATAATAATATTCTATTTATAACAATAACTTATAAAAAAATGTCGTATGAATCTTATTAAAATAAATTTAATAATATAATTTCTGCTTAGATATAATCTATTTAAAAATCGGTTACTTATACGATTATATTTTTATATTCATTAAGATACATATTTTTGTATATTATTGATATGTTTATAGTTCACCATTATTTTGCAGGATGTGCGCGTATTTCTTGACGGAGCAAAGAATGGAGCTATCGTAATATCGTTGGGAACAATTGTAAACTGGAAAAATGTCGGCCTAGACAAGATTAAAGCCGTTATACTTGCTCTGTCGAAACTGAAGCAACGAGTGCTGTGGAAGCTAGATATTGAAGTGCCATTTGAAATACCGGACAATGTAATGATTGTGAAATGGATGCCTCAAAGCGAAGTTTTATGTACGTTTTTCAATTCCTAGGAAAATACGAGAAACATGCAGAGATATATAGGGTGTCCGGTTCTACTATAGTAGAAGGGCGCGGCGAGAAGAGATGTCCCATTCCCAAATATTTGCGAATTTCGCAAAATGGTAGAGGACTTTTCTACTCGGTTTAACTCATCACTCTACTTGCGTACAAGAGGTCCGGCGATTATTACCGAACCCTCTGTATATATTTTCGTAACATTTGTTTAATTGACTATATATTGCTTTATATTCTTTTATCAACGTAAAACATTCTTTTAAACAAGTTTTAGCTCTCTTTTGTTTTATTTCATAATTTTTTCGCAACTATTATATTATAAACAATTTCAGTTTTTAATTATTACAAATATATAAATATATATTATAATTTCTTTATAATAAGAGAGTAGTTATTATTACAATATAAAGTTTGTTTTTTATTTCAAAATGATGTACAGGCAACAAAATAGTTGATTGAAAAGTTTATCACCTTATTAGTTTAATCGGGACATATACGGCTAATAAAATCTTTGAGAGTTAATATTTATTATAATATATCTTTATGTTTAGCTCATAAAAATGTAAAAGCAGTCTGGACACACGGTGGTCTTCTGAGTACGCATGAAGCTATTTGGAAAGGTGTACCAATGATCGTAATGCCATTTTTTATGGATCAAAAATCCAACACAAGAATATTAGTAGCTAAAGGTGTTGGCATATACTTGGACATTAAAACTTTGTCCACGCAGTCTTTATTACACGCAATTGAAGAAGTACTTTACAATGAAAGGTATTATATTTCGATCATGTTTTAATAATTATTATTTAAGTAGTAAATATTAACAATTTAGCTACATTACAAGTAATGTTTAAACTCTAATGTTTAATATGGTACAGTCTATTTAAAAATTCCTGTAAAAACAATTGTTTACAAAATAATAAATTATAAAATTTTGCTTTTCTGTTTATGTATCTTGTCATATTTGGCTATTCCTTTAATTAATATGCGTAGTTTTTCATCATTAATAGTAATACATTTTTTGTACCTACAGTTATACGAGAAACATGAAACGATTATCCAGCGAATTCCGGGATCGGCCAATACCGCCATTAGATTTAGCTGTTTGGAGCATTGAATACACCGTCCGCCATCCAAATGGAACTTTAGTAACGCCGCTGAGATCTCAGAGCTGGATGGAACAAAATCTGATTGATGTCTACGCATTTTTGTTCCTTAATTTCCTTATAACATTGTTAAGTATATTCTTTGTAATAAAGCTATTGATTAATTTTTATTATAATTATATGTACACCGCATCTAAATTACGCAAGAGCAAACAAGCGTAAGTCGTAGAAACATTAACAGGCTTTGCGTGCAGTTGCTGGATATAATGTTAATGTAAAGAATAAGTGAATATAACGCAAATATAGAAAATGTATTAATTGCATTTATATTGTAATTAATAATAAATTATGTTATACTGATGAATTGTAAATTAAATCGAGATTATATATGGTAAATATTAAAACATTTAATAAAATATTTTTTATGTACATATGTATAAAAGCTCCTCTCTGACATTAAATAAAATAACACATTATTGTGTAGAAATATTTTTATTTAAATATTTACGCAAATGTAAATATTTTTTAGAATTCTATTAACTTGAATGTAAAGAGACACATATCCGTTTGTTTAAATAATGGGTTAATATCCATAAAAGATCAAACCTCACCAATGACTTTGACCTTGACATATGTTGTCAAGGTCGTCATCTTGAGTGACCTTCAAAAGGTTTTAGCCGGCGGTCGTTGTTTATTAAAAAGTTATTAATAAAAGAAGTTTGAGAAATATAGCAGTGCTATCACGGGGTGCCAACAACATAAATAGTTTATTCAATTGTATTATTATTAGACCCAATATTTGGATTATTAAATCAATAATTAAAATATTGGTTTAATAATTCAGATATTGGGTCTAATAATAATCAATAATTAAATTATTGGTTTAATAATCCAGATATTTTGGGTCTAATAATAATACAATTGAATAAACTACTTATGTTTTTGGCACCCCGTGATAGCATTTTAATTAAAGCAACAGCTTTTTTTTCTTAGTGCATAAATGACTAATATTACATCTTTTTTTTTTAAGTAGAGAATATCTCGTTTCGCGTGAAAGTTGCTGCTTTACCAAAACACAACATTTAAGGTAGTCCTTTCGTGAGAACAAGTATTAGATAGGTACCTAAATTTGATATATGTTAAATATACAGTAATAAGGGGCATGTGTACGAAAAATCAGGTGAGGTTACCGACACTTTACAAGAAATAAGTCAATCTAAATGTGCGTTCGCGGAGCGTGCTATTGTCATTCTATCCTTGTTTACATCTAATGAACGAGAAAGATAGAATGATGCAAATCGCCACGGCCGAGGTTTTCAACAAATAATACATATACTTAGCGATCAGATGAATACATTATTCATGTCTTAAAATATTCCCTGAAGTTTCCGGATTTCGTACGTACCTTGAAAATAAGGGCTTGCCGAATGTTTTGCTCTGATATATGAGGTTAAATAAGTAGTGGATCCAATCGCATATTGCTTTACTCGTGGCTGCGACGGCTGCGTTCGGAAACGTCACCCGAGCGCACACGAGCACACTCCCCTCTCCTTCTATCTCAGCAAATTAGAAGGAGAAGGGAGCACACCCGAGTGATGCTTGAGATGCTTCCGACGCAGCCCGTACTGTCATGCCTGACCTAACCTAAAACGAGTCCAACCGCACTACTATTGTGATATTTTTTAAATTAGTAAATAATTAAATACGATTAAATCATGCGTGTAAAATCATGTTATATTATTATAATTATTGGGATGTTGTGTAATGTTTGTCAATATGTTTGTTTTCAATTACCTCATGACGGACTGTTACTTGACTAGCTGTGTCGGCGAAAGGACCACCTTAAAGCAGTAAATTGTTGATAAATTGAAGTTTTTTTGTTAAAGCAGAGAATACTTTGTTTCGCGATATTTTCTTCGAAAAGTACAGTGAAAAACGAAAAAAAAGACTACCTTATTTTTTACAATATCTTTTTTCTTCTTAAAGTTACAGGCATTTGAAATTTTCCAAATTGTAACTGCATTTTCTTTTTTAAATCCACTTAAGCATGAGTATAGATAAAAATCTAAAAAAAATCATGGAAGCTACTTTCATTTAGTATGAAAACACAAAAAAATTTCGGCCAAATAAAAAATAGTCGAGGACAATCATCGGTTTGAGTTGGCATGGAATGCCCCATATATAAATAATGATCTTACCACAAAAAAATTATCTACATATGGTGATCTTACCATTTAATTCTTTTTCGTGAATCAGATGTTAATTAAGATATACATATAAGTCGGGACAAAAGTAATAGTCTGTTACTTTTGTCCCAAAAATAATAATTGTTATTGGTGTTGATTTCTATTTATTTATATATACATTTCTTTTATAAAAATATTCTTATTATTATTTTAGAATGCCGAATATATGAAAAAGAAAAACAAATAGAGGTTTAGCAACGTCTGTTTAAAATAATTAAAAATGTCCAGAACTATTTTAAAAAAGTTTTTAAAAAATAAAACGTTTCGCTACATTGATTATATGTTTGTCTTTATTTTATTTTACCTTGTTAAAATCAACCTTGAGCTCTGTTACAATCAACCCTAGGGGTAGGGACAATCGTAAAAAATCTCGATCTTCATAAAATTTGATTTTTCTACGTAATTATAAAATGTGGATAAATTTTATCCATATCATAATGTAAATAAAGCATGTATTTATCTTATAAAAGAAAAAAAGTTTATATATAAACAAGTAAATCGAAGATATCAACTCAAATGAGCAAAATGTTACGTTTAGCTCTGGTCTTCCCTAAGTGCTTGGGCGGAGAAAGAGACTCTCTTCCTGCACGCCTCAAACAAATTCTAACAAACCAAAACTTAATTTCAAATTAGAAAGACAATTGGGTTAGATTAGAATTTTTTGCAGTGGAAATAAATGCTCATTTTGTTCATTTACGTACGTAATTTATGCAAATAACATAGAACTCGTAATGATCTGCAGATAATACGTAAATTACAGCATTTAAAATACGTTTGTATGGTTTATTTTATTTGCTAATAACTTTTTAATACAGCGATGGCTAATCTTTTAGCCCCATCCACATCCTTGATAATATATGTGTAATGGTCATTTAAATCGGTGCGGTTGTCATAACTATGTAGTTTTATCAATAATACTATTAATAGTAACAAAAATGATGAAGATAACGATTGCATGGAATCAATTACGAGCAATCGTTGCTCGCAATTACATGGTTGCGTGTGTTTCAGCTATCTGATTGTTATACATGTATCACGGCACAATAGTTACAAAATGTTATCGCTATTATATAGAAAAGGACATTTTAAAAGAGCTAATTGTAATTCAACAAATAGAGAAACAATTTAATGCTCGCATGTTTCTCTTTTTCGATCAGCTTGGAATCGTGAAAGAGAAACATTGTGAGAAATTTCGCAGTATTTTATCACTATCTCTGAGATCTACACGCAATAGAGACAAATTACTGTTATTAGCCCCGTTTGAAGTAATAAACAGATTTATCTGCGCTCTATCGCCACCATGAGTGAAACATAGTGATATGTTAGCAATGATCATAGCAACAAAGTCAGTTCTTGTGAAATCATGCTGGAAAATTGTCGATGGTTGCTATACATATCGCGCCTTTGTGGCTGTCATCCACACACGATCGATGAATTATCGATATTCAAAAATTTTCACCCACTGGCAGTGTACTCACTGATCGCGTGCGGCATGTATTGCGCTGGAGCATATTATACATTTAACACTTATTTAACTAACAAGTGTGAGACTAATGTGGGATGTGTTCTGCAACAATTGTATCGATACAGCCGGTCTTCCTATATGATTCTAACGGCATTGTTGTCGTGTCCGCGACATATGGAATTTGAACGTACTATATCCACAACTCGTAAATTCGATAATTTAATACAACATTATCATTGGTGCACTGATGACAAACGAAAGAATCACCATATGCAATGGCTGATTATGATATTGATCTTCGGCGCTTGGTTCACACCTATCTTACTAATGATAATATTTAGTGCTAGAAACAAAACTTTAACCAAAACAGTTTTGTTTGCATTTATGATAAAATGCGTAACACGAATATCGTTCTCCATGGAAATCGCGAAATTTTACTTCTTATACGATGCATTGCGTCGCAGATTTCATCGTCTCAACAGACTGTGTCATGGATTGATTGGTATTATTGTCAATTGATCAATTCGAAACCGTTGAATAAATCGAATCAAGTTAACTTAATCAATGACGATTTTCAAATGCTATTATTAACAACTTATATTAAAATTGATGAATGTTCCTAAATATCTAAATTAATATTTAGATTAAAAATAAAATACTTTTTATCTATATATATTAATATATACATATAATATATTAGGCATATTTATCACGCGCATACGCGTGTATGTTTATGGTATATAATAAATGATCTTAATAAAAAATTATATATACACAGGGATGACTGTTGACATCAATATCAGATTATTTGCCGACGGGCTTGCCATCGTGAATCTCCAGCGGTTACATCGTTATCTTCACGATGCAACAAATCGTCTCACTTCTTATTACAACCCACAGTTGCTCACTTGGATCACGTGTATGTTAATAGAGATTACAACTAATGTCTTCGCCATTGTTTTTAATGGAAAATATATTCCACTTAACAACATGCTGCTATTTTATATCCCGTATGTGATACTTGTATCACTTCAAATTATTGCTATAAGTCGCATCTGTTATTTGACATGCAATCAGGTATTAGTATACATATTGCAAATATAATGCTGATAAGCGAAATTGGTGTAATAATCTTTTTAATGCTGCGTACAATTGTGTTATAGGCGAACGCGTTGGCGAGTATAATATTCTCGGCAGAAACTTCCGCATTCAAACATAGTAACTTTTCGACTGTGAGTAAAATTTGTATGTAACGCACTACTAAAATATACGGTATAAATATGTTGTGCATGTGCGTGCGTGCGCGCATGCGTGCGTATTGTGGCAACGATATATATTTAATTATGTTATCTTAAAAAATCGATTTTTCGAAAATTGATTTTACCATTATTTGTCCCTCTCCAGACAATAGGTACAACCTTTGTGTAAAACATTTGTGCTATGACGCGTACTTTCAGAGATAATAGCTTGTAACATTTTAAGAGTAGGTTTCATTTGGTGCTCGTGACGCTTGTGAGCATCATCCGTTCTTGTTTAACATTTGCTAAACAACAAAAATGAAATAATTCTAAGAGTGTTGCTAGTGCTAAATGGAACGTATCCCAAATAGTTTAATACAGGGTGGGGCATTTAAAGCGTTACAAGCGGTTATCTCTGAAAGTATGCATCTCACCAAAAAATATCTTAGATTATAGTTGAAGGACACATAACATAGTAACATTCATTTAATCTGGGGTGTAGGCATCAAAAATCATGTAAAGATCACTTTTAATTTTTTAAATGGAAATCCTCATGTTTTTTTATATCATCTTTTTCTATTAATTAATTTAAACAACTTTTGTGTAAAACATTTTTTTATTTCACTAATATTTTTTGTGACATTTAAGGAAAATTTGGTAACTTTTTCAATACTTATCTGCTCGATAATTGTTGTCGGAGGGAAAAGTGATATAGAACTTTCTGACTTGATTTGGTTTTAAGAATATGCTGTAATAGCTTCGCTATTTTTGTAAACACTTGTTTATACATAAAAGCTTTAAAGAGATTTTAATCATAACGATCTGAGTGGCCATTACACAAAACTTTCGTGTTATAAAAGAGAACTAGTCATAAACGATAAAGATAGCATAATGGAACAAATAGGACTCCTTGAAATTTAATTTAAAATCCGAATTAATTTTATTTATAAAAGTTTGTTAATAAGACGTTAAACATATGGTATAAATGAATCTCGCCTTCTCGTTCATCATACAGTAAAAGAAGAACTAAATTCCATTTAAAAAAACAAAGATAATCTTGTAATCTCCAAGGTTCTTCCACCTATCGATTTTTTTGCGATGGTTTGACGATCCCTTTGAACTCCTTCAACACTTATGTGTTCAATTTTATTAACTCAAATTCATTTCCAAGATATTTTGATTTATAGATTAAAATGGGCCAATTTGTATATATATATGGTACTGCTATAATCAATCTTGTATGCAGACATGCATTAAACAATTCGAAATTACTTTTCCGTCACGGCTTTTCCGTAAAATTTTATTAAACATGATTACGAATATCTTTTAATTCTATATTAAATGTATAAAACATTTTGAAGAAATAGTTTGAAATCTTTATTAAAATATAAACCTTAAAATGGAATAAAGATCAATTTTTATTTATTTTAATTCGTAAAGTTTAAAATTTGCAAAAGCTTAACTTTACTCATTTTTTTATTAACTTATTTTTAATAGCTACATAAAAAATGATTGACATTTTTATATTTTAATTATGGAAAAGTTACAAAGACAATATTTTGCGATGTTCTTTACTTTTAGGAAACAACCGAATTGGGAGTATTTCTATGGGCGCATCCGTTGCGCATCAGAGTTTGTGGCTTGTTTAATTTGGATAACCAATTTACACTTTCGGTAATTATATTCTCATTTGTTTTTATCATGTTTTTTAGATTTATATAAATATTAAAACTACTATAAATACTGATATTTTCTGTTAGTTTTTGCGAAAAATCGAAATATCATATATTTCGACTATATATTTGACTACGCACAATTAGATGTAACCGAAAATTTAATTTTTAATTAGCCAAACATTTCAAATTTTACGAAAAATCATAAAATTAAAGACAAAACTGTTAGATTGCTTTTAGCAAGAAGAGGACACGGTTGACTAATTATTGATTTTGATCTGCTTGCATATCGTGAATATATACCTCGAAAAACTTGTAAATTATAAGTTGTACGAAAAATTGTTATATACGAAAATTTCATGACTTTGAAGGGGTCATTACATAATATAGTGTATAGGGGAAACCGAGGCTGGTTGTCACATTTTTCAAATACTGATTTAAAAAAAATGTTATAGCAATATTTTATAATATCGTGTAGGGTAGAGCGGGGTCAAAAGTAACGCGGGGCGAAAGTAACAACTCAAATATCTATAGTTATAGGCATAGATGCGAATGCTTCTGTTGATTAACGGATGAAGCTGAACAAGCTATAACGTGTCTCAGAACGTCTGCGACCTGGGTATTGAGTGGACGTGTGCAATAAATAAAATATGTTTTTGAGGCCGTAAAGTAGTTTCTTCCAACAATCTTAAACTTTTAATATAATATATCCACTGCAAGTAAGTATTTTTTCTTTTAGGTTATATTTGAGTTTCGTTATTTTTGCTTATTATAATAATTATTACTTATTCATTTTTGGCATTTTATTATTAAAAATTTTAAGTCAAAGTTCAAAAACATATTCGGGACGATTGTAACAACTGTGATTCAAAGTAATTTTTATTTGTACTACCCTTACGAAAAAGTAGTACTAGCAATCAGTACTCAGTACTGAGTGATCAGTACTCGTAGTATTGAGAGTATTAGTATGTTAATACTCATGAATACTGCAGAATGGTCAGTACTGTGTCTGTCAGTGCTTACAGTACTGGCAGTACTACAAGCAATAATACTCATTAGTACTTCAAAGTACCCTTATGAAAAAGTAGTACTGGTTTTAATACTGGAAAAAGTATTGGTGAAAGTACTGGAGACATAAGTACTCAAAGTACTACTAAATTCGACCATACTGACTTCGTCAGTACTCCTTCCCAGTACTCATCCAATACTCATTCAGTACTCCCTTCAGTACTTCCTCTAGTGTGTGTACTCCCTCCAGTACTCCCTCCAGTACTTTCTCCAGTACTCCCTCCAGTACTTTCTCCAGTACTCCCCCCAGTACTCCCCCCAGTACTCCCTCCAGTACTCCCCTCAGTACTCCCTCCAGTACTCCCACCAGTACTCTCTCCAGTACTCCCACCAGTACTCCCAACAGTACTCCCACCAGTACTCCCTCCAGTACTCCCTCCAGTACTCTTTTAGTACTTATCGAATACGTGGGATACTAACGTGTAGTACAGGCGCAGTACTTGCGCAGTACTATCCAAGTAGAACAAAAAGTCAAGATGATATCAAAATAACGTCATATTGATAGTTTAGTGTGTTAATTTAGTATTTTATTAATTTAGTATTTCCAAGATACGTTACGAAAAAGTAGTACTAGCAATTAGTACTCAGTACTGAGTGATCAGTACTCGTAGTATTGACAGTACCCAATCAGCAAAGAAATGTTTTTAAAAATATTTTTAAAAACATTTGGAAAACATTTTTGAAAACATTTTTAAAAATGTTAAAAATAATGGGTTAACAGACCTTTTTTTCATTGAAAAAACATTTATTTTAACATTTAAAAAAACATTTTTTTAATGTTTGAAAACGTTTATTTTAACGTTTAAGAAAAATGTTTTTTTAATGTTTAAAAAATGTTTATTTTAACGTTTAAAAAGACATTTTTTAGTGTTTAAAAACGTTTATTTTAACGTGTTCTAAAATGTTTTTTTAACGTTTGAAAAACGTTAATTTAAGATTTGAATAAATATTTCTTTCACATTTAAAAAGTTTTTTTTTAATATTTGAAAAACATCTTAAAATTGTTTTTTTATATATTAATATTATTAGTTGTATAAAAATCTTAGTATTCGTATTAAAAGAACATTTTTCAAACGTAAGATGTTTCAAACATTTAAACAACCTTTCAAATGTGAAACAATTATTTTTAAAATCTAAAATAAACGTTTTATAAATGTTAAGAAACATTTTTTATTTATAAACTTAATTGTGTGCTCATTGATAGGCTTTAAAACAACAAAGTACTTTATTAAAATTAAAAAAATAAATGTTAAAATTTTATTTTTCTCATTATTTTATTTGAATATATTTCTATACAAATATCTATATATTATTTATATATAGATATTTATATATTTTTTTTTCTTTTATATGTAATATATTTATCTTTATATATTTGTCACGCGTCACCTTTTACTCTCCGAAATCCCATGTAGATAAACCCGAAAATGTTAACCTTACGTAAATGAACAAGAGCTGGACAGTATATCCCATGTAAAATATCTTTATGGGAAATTTTTTTCCTCATCGTTCTTTTGGTTTTCATTGTTCTCATCACTATTCTCGTAGTTTTCAGAGTTATCATCGTTGTCATCTGAATGAGCCTCGTTATTGTTGCCGGTGTGTCTGTTAATGTTAAATATATCTCTATAATTATCGTTATTCTCGAAATCAAAGTGTTCAGAGTACTCAAAATGATCAGAATTATTAGAAAATTCAGAATGGTGAGGAAGTTCAGAATGATGAAAAAGTTAAGAATAATGAGAAAGTTCAGATTCTTTTTGATTATGAAGAAAATCTGGTATTACGGAACTTTGGCTTTTAACGGAAGCATGTGCTTGCTGAATATGCGATTGATCGAATTCAATTAAAGAATCTGTTGAATTGAGTTCTTCTACAACTTCAACATTCACTTTCTGCTTTTTAACTTTCTTGGAAAGCTTATGAAACGGTGTTTTTTGGCATGTTCTAAAATAAACTGCAAATAAATTTAAATGTTATGTTTACATAAAATACATAGATTTCAAAATATATATTATCTTTACTCTTTAAAAACATTTATTTTTTCAGATTTTCTACTGCACAATCACTATAACAAATGTGTTAATGGAAAAAAATATAACTAAATAAAAAAAAACTAACAGCACAAAATAAACTATAGGCAGGAAGGCTGGCTGATTTTCTCGAGTTATAAAAAGGTCATTAACTTAAATTTAAAAACAAAATCTCGTTTAATTAAACAAATTTTAAATACAATTAACGTTTTACGTTTCGACTTTATATACTTAGTCTTCTTCAGAAACCTGATACATAAGAAATAATACATAAAAAATAATTAAAAAATAAAAAGAAATAAAATTGCTACAGATAAAAAGGATAGAGAACAAAGCCGCATACTTTGGACTGACTTGCCAGAAATGTAGCTAAGATCTACACTATGACATAGTATAGACCTTAGCCACAATTAATGTATATGTTACGGGCAATTTGATTAATTCGGTCATTATGCATAATGGCCGGGCAATATGCATAATTCCCGCTTCTTTCGGGACATTTGAATAATAAAAGCCAAAATGTTCAAATTAATCAAACTGACCGGTCATTATGCATAATGCCCACAGACAAGTGGGAAATGTGATTAACATATTAAAATATCTTTCTAAAAGAATGGCAGTCTGTCTATAATTTCAACTTTCGGTAAATGTCTACAATTAGGGCCCCAACGAGAAATCAATTGAAAAGAGGTAAATTCTATGTATTTTTGCCCCTCGAATCCAAAACTGTTGATAAAATTTGGGGGTCGCTAGAATTTGTTAAGATATCGTTAAGAAAATAAGAAAAAAACACTAAACTCGGATATTTGGTTTTTTTATTTATCAAATACGGATTAATTATTACTTATTGTCGGTTGTATTCTCTTTCGGTGGAAAAAATTTTCTGATGACTTTGAAAAAAGCAACTATTCTGTCGCTAAACTTGTACATAGGTTAGTGACGCGCTTTAAACAGTTAAATACTTTTAAAGCGCGTCATCTAACCTATGTAGGTTATACCTTTGTTGGCAACATTGTCGCTGTCGCTATCGCTATCGCTATCGTCTATTGTGCAAGGGGCTTAAGATTGCCGGGAAAATTAACTCAAATAAGGTGATTTATCAAAATGACCATTTAGCATTGGGAAATATGCATAATGACCGGGCAATTTGATTAATTCTTCTCTATTAATCATTTTGACCGAACAAATTGGGAATTATGCATATTGCCCGGCCATTATGCATAATGCCCAATTTATCAAATTGCCCGTAACATATATACGAGTTGTCAAAAATAGAATGAAATAAGTCAAGTAATAAAATTGTTACTATTATCTATACTGTTGTTATTATTATCAAACAATATTATTTATTATTTGACAGTGTAAAATTGTAATGCATATATTAAAATTACATTAGGGCTAGAATATAAACCAGAGCCACAAGAATGAGAGCAATTCCAAGATCTCAAGACGAGAATTAACCAGATCTTACAGGACGGAATTAAGGAGTCTGGATTACTGATTGAAATCAATGAAATCAAAGTAAGAAAAGAAAAGAAAAGAAAAGAGAGGGGGCCTCTGCATTTGTCTACGAGATCAATTCTAGGGCTAGAATATAAACCAGAGCCACAAGAATGAGAGCAATTCCAAGATCTCAAGACGAGAATTAACCTTGCAGAGCCCCTTGTACTACTACGATCAATGTCGATCTTCCAATATGGCGTCCCAAATGAAAATATCGGAAGGGCCCTGCTCGCTGGACCGGACTCCTCGCCTCAATCCTCCCTCTCGGACGCGAGCTGCCGCAGCTCTCCTTTTCCTGGCGGTGAGTTCTCCTTGGGAAGTCGAATCTCGCTTGGTTGGTCTCCAGAATACGTGCCGCTTAGCTCAATTAGTTACGAAAGAAGGAAAACGTACTCGTCTCGTCCGAAGAAACGCAGCAAGAGCGGCCATGACACTGAACGAGAGCGAGGAAAGAGGTGGGGACGCTTTGAAAGTGGCGACTCACGCGTCGCGCCATCTGAATGAAACGATCGGGTGTTTGCAAAACGCGAAGGAATTCGAGCGCAATATCTGAACACACACATACATATATACCCACTCGGCATGTAATATTTCAGAGGCATTTCTGCAAAATTTCATTTGAAATATTACATCTTTCATTAATATTTCAGAAATTTTTCATGACCGTTTCTACATCATTTCGACAATGTTTCAATGTCCGCAATTATTTCAAATGCGACCATGCTGAAAGATTTCGGCAATGTTATGAAGTATTTCTCAAATATATCTACGAAATATTGCGGAAACACTTCAGAGATGTTTCAAATACATTTTACACTAAAAAAATGTTTCGTATTAGCAAACAAAATTTTCTTACTGACGCAAAAACTATTTGTTGATATGTGAAAAATAAAATATTTTATTACAGGAACAAAAAAAATATATTAAGCCGTATATGTGCATATAGCCGTCGCGCGTTTGTCCGAAGAAATCCGCTCTCTCAACCGGTCACCCATCCAAGTAGTATACCGGCGCCTTGTCGCTTGACATCGATGATCAAACAGGGTAGTGGTGATTCTCTGACTCTGACGCTTCTTTCTTTCTTATACTTGCTTATTTTGGTGAGCATAAAGCTATCGCATAACAATATTAACAATACAGATATACGAATAAATCTTTTTTGCCAGTCAGCGTCGAATATTATTTTATATTAAATATTATTAAATATTTTATATTTTATATTAAAAATGCCATATGACAAAATTTGGAATATCAGAAAATTCTTAATAAAAGAGAAAAAATGCAATAATTATATAATAATAAATTTAATTTTTTATAAGTTCTAAAGTCTGTCAGCAACTTTTCGGAAATATTACAAATGCAATGTTGTATGTGAAATATTCAAAAATATAACGCGTGCAATGCAAACGTAATAATAGTTTTATCACGTATCAGAAATGTTTCTAAACCATTGCATCTGCAATATTTCTCCCGAAATATTGTAGAAAATTCACTGCCTGCAATTCAATTTTTCATTACCGACGCAATCTTTCGGAGATTTTTCACAGGTATTTTAGATGCGGTGTTGCGTTTGATATGTTACAGAAATATTATTCGTGCAAAGTAAACGTAATAGTGCTTTTGTAGTGCTTTGGAAATGTTTCTGAAATATTGCATCTGCTACATTTTTTTTGCAATATTACAGAAACTTATAAATATTGTAAACAACTTTCTGAAAGATTTCAGACATATTGTTAATGCAATATTGCAAAAAACATGGTGCAGGTACATTTTTGAAATATTTTAGATGCATAGTTGCAAGTGAGATGTTAATGAAGTGTTTCTGCATTGTTTCCGAATATTTCAATATTTCAGCAACATAACATGCCGAGTGGGT
Source organism: Temnothorax nylanderi (assembly GCF_030848795.1). Lineage (NCBI taxonomy): Eukaryota > Metazoa > Arthropoda > Insecta > Hymenoptera > Formicidae > Temnothorax > Temnothorax nylanderi. The sequence continues at coordinate 56,543 of NW_027249594.1, read as the reverse complement.
AATATATGTATCAGCTTTATATACATAGATACGTGACGCGGAAATTTGCCACGAAACGGCATTTATAGAGCAAAACGACAACAGAAAAATAATAAAACATCTCTTATAATGAAATAATTAATATAAAATAATATTTGAAGTAAATATTAAATTAATATTAAATAAATGTTAAGTAAATGTTTCTTTAAATCATTATTGCAAATAAATAATTAATGTAAAATAAATATTACATTACTGTCGAATAAATGTTAAATAAACGTTGTTTCAAATCATTATTGCAAATGAATAATTAATGTGAAATGAATATTAAATTAATGTCGAATAAATGTTAAATAAATGTTTTTTCAAATCATTATGGCAAATAAATAGTTAATGTAAAATAAATATTAAAATAATGTCGAATAAATGTTAAATAAATGTTTTTTTCAATTCATTATTGCAAATAAATAATTTATGTAAAATAAATATTAACCCTCCCGAGGCCACACCTCTTTTTTTAATACGCCTTGACCACACTGGATGGTCGGCACCCAGATGGATTCAGTCTCATATTTCCAATTTAATTATGTGCACGTAAAAATTCATGAAACATCTTAAAAGGGTGTTTCAAATAAAATATGCAGAACCCGAAATGCTTGATGAACAAAAATGTTGTAATTTTTGGTCGCGATAAGAAATATACACCGATCGAGGTCACATCCCGGGTGGTCACAATCTATAATAACTTTCGAATGTTTATCAAACATAACTGACATGGCTTAAAGCCTTTCTGTACGCATCTTCGAGAGAAGGACTCAAACATAGGGATCTTAGGAGGAGGGACATTGATTATTAAAGCCTATCTTAAAAATATCGGGCCTGAATTTTTGTCTGGGTGGCCGACACCCACTCGAAGAATTAAAATAATGTCGAATAAATATTAAATAAATATTTTTTTGAATCATTATTGCAAATAAATGAGTAATGTAAAATAAATATTAAATTAATGTCGAATAAATATTAAATAAATGTTTTTTCAAATTATTATTGCAAATGAATGAGTAATGTAAAATAATCAAAATTACCTTTTTCAAAAAAGGTAAAAAAAAGTGCCAAGTACACGCAATGTATTTTGTAAATTCAATCGAAAAATTATCTCACAAAATTGTCTCACAAAAATTGTCTCACAAATTTGTCTCACAAAAATTGTCTCACAAAAATTGTCTCACAAAATTATTAAATTACAAAATTGTTATTTTATTCAATCCAAGTGATATCTACCTCGAAAAAACCTAAATAACAAGTGGTATCTATTTAAAAAAAAAATACGTGAAATCTTTTAATACTGCGCCAATTACAAAGAGAGAATATATATATATATATATACCTTAACAAAATTATTATTATATCACGAAATTGCGTTACCAAACTCAATCCAAGTGATATATACCTTAACAAAATTATATCACAAAATTGTTTTACCTAACTCAACCTAAGTGATATGTTATTTCAAAAAAATATATGAAATCTTTAAATTACGCCAACTACAAAGAGAATATATATATTGCTTTGAAAAATAATTGTAGTGCAACTACTCTTAAAAAATAAAACAAAATTGTGTTACCTAACTCAACCCAAGTGGTATGTATCTTTGTATTCCTGAGGATCTTTCTATCAACCCAAGTGGTAGTAGTTTTAATTCTCCTTGATAAAATTATAATATTACAAAGAATCATTTAATCATTTTAATCACAAACAATTAAAGAGGTAACATTATAAAATAAAAATATTTAATTAAAATAAAATAAATAAATTTTTCTTGTAAAAAACTTGGCGCTGCTTTTTTAAGATTAATCTAGACAAACTTGCATAGGTGCATAAGCATATGCATAAAGAGATGGATTGGTCTATTTCCTTTTGCACATATATATGAACCAATCAATTTCTTACGCTTATGTTTATGCGCGATGCAAATTTGTCTGGATAAACTTTAAAAAAGCAGCGCCAAGTTTTTTACAAGAAAAATTTATTTATTTTATTTTAATTAAATATTTTTATTTTATAATGTTACCTCTTTAATTCTTTGTGATTAAAATGATTAAATGATTCTTTGTAATATTATAATTTTATCAAGGAGAATTAAAACTACTACCACTTGGGTTGATAGAAAGATCCTCAGGAATACAAAGATACATACCACTTGGGTTGAGTTAGGTAACACAATTTTGTTTTATTTTTTAAGAGTAGTTGCACTACAATTATTTTTCAAAGCGATATATATATTCTCTTTGTAGTTGGCGTAATTTAAAGATTTCATATATTTTTTTGAAATAACATATCACTTAGGTTGAGTTAGGTAAAACAATTTTGTGATATAATTTTGTTAAGGTATATATCACTTGGATTGAGTTTGGTAACGCAATTTCGTGATATAATAATAATTTTGTTAAGGTATATATATATATATGGGACAATCCACGTCACTTTTACCCCCCATCTGTCCAAAATTGGTATGGACGGATTTTAATGACTAAGGGCGGAAAATGTTCGTCTTGAAAAGAGCTTTCGAAAGGCGTGTGGCATATATGCGCAATTCAATATGGCGTCATAGTTATGGCTGCTTAAAGGGATAAATTCAAAATTTCAGATCCAACATGGGCAGATAAAACGGTGAAAAGTAACTAAATTCATGTGAAACTCAGTATTTGGGGGATTTTGGGGTCGCTGATTACGAATCTGAACGTAAAATTGTGAAATTCAAAATGGCGGATGCAAATATGAGAAACGGACGAAAATTCCAGTAAATGATCTGAAAACTCTTACTGGAGGGTTTTTTGGGTCGCTGATCACGAATTTGTAGCTAATTTGTTAAAAAACAACAGAAAAACCGTGTTAATTAAAATTCTACTCTAGGAGATGAATTTCTACCACGTCCACGCCGTCATCTCTGGGTAACGCTAAGAGTAGAATTTCAATTAACACGGTTTTTCTGTTGTTTTTTAACAAATTAGCTACAAATTCGTGATCAGCGACCCAAAAAACCCTCCAGTAAGAGTTTTCAGATCATTTACTGGAATTTTCGTCCGTTTCTCATATTTGCATCCGCCATTTTGAATTTCACAATTTTACGTTCAGATTCGTAATCAGCGACCCCAAAATCCCCCAAATACTGAGTTTCACGTGAATTTAGTTACTTTTCACCGTTTTATCTGCCCATGTTGGATCTGAAATTTTGAATTTATCCCTTTAAGCAGCCATAACTATGACGCCATGTTGAATTGCGCATATATGCCACACGCCTTTCGAAAGCTCTTTTCAAGACGAACATTTTCCGCCCTTAGTCATTAAAATCCGTCCATACCAATTTTGGACAGATGGGGGGTAAAAGTGACGTGGATTGTCCCATATATATTCTCTCTTTGTAATTGGCGCAGTATTAAAAGATTTCACGTATTTTTTTTTTAAATAGATACCACTTGTTATTTAGGTTTTTTCGAGGTAGATATCACTTGGATTGAATAAAATAACAATTTTGTAATTTAATAATTTTGTGAGACAATTTTTGTGAGACAATTTTTGTGAGACAATTTTGTGAGACAATTTTTGTGAAACAATTTTGTGAGATATTTTTTGATTGAATTTACAAAATACATTGCGTGTACTTGGCACTTTTTTTTACCTTTTTTGAAAAAGGTAATTTTGTACTGATATCACCTATTTTGTAGTGTTAAGCAAGGATCTGCAAAACATTTTTATTTTTTATTTTTTAATTATTCACAAAATTAGCAATAACAACAAATACATAAAAATTAATAATATTTAAGTAAAAGTAAATTATACATTTCTCACAAAAATTGAAGGAACACTAAATTTATCTTTAAAAATAGGCAAAATTCGAGCAGCGGTAACTTTGTTAAAAATGAATAAAATTTAAATTTCAAGCTTAAAACCTCTACTTTCGAAAGGTTACTATTATTCGTCCAATTTTTATTATGTCTAGACATAATTTTAATTCAGCGGATTTTTATTATGTCATGACATAATTTTAATTCTGCCGCTAGGGAATTTTTAAGTCGATTCTTATGAATCAAGCTTGAATTTGATGTCTAGGTGTCCCAGGTTGCCGATAACGAGGTCCACATAGTGCGCTCCATAGTTTTCGGTGTCCAGGTATATTAATACCTTGAATTCGATGTCCACGTGTTCCAGGTTGCCGATGACGGGTTCCAGATAGTGCGCTCCGTAGTTTTCGGTGTCTACGTGTATTAATACCTCGAATTCGATATCTACGTGTCCTACATTCAGATTTAAAGTTATTAATAAACCTAGACACCAAAAACTACAAAGCGCACTATGTGAACCTCGTCATCGGCAACCTGGGACACGTAGACATCAATTTCAAGGTATTAATACACGTAGACACCGAAAACTACGGAGCGCACTATCTGGACCTCGTCATCAGCAACCTGGGACACCTAGACATCGAATTCAACGTACGATTACACCTGGACACCGAAAACTACGGAGCGCACTATGTGGACCTCGTCATCGGCAACCTGGGACACGTGGACATCGAATTCAAGGTATTAATACACGTAGACACCGAAAACTACGGAGCGCACTATCTGGACCTCGTCATCAGCAACCTGGGACACCTAGACATCGAATTCAACGTACGATTACACCTGGACACCGAAAACTACGGAGCGCACTATGTGGACCTCGTCATCGGCAACCTGGGACACGTGGACATCGAATTCAAGGTATTAATACACGTAGACACCGAAAACTACGGAGCGCACTATGTGGACCTCGTCATCGGCAACCTGGAACACCTAGACATCGAATTTAACGTACGATTACACCTGGACACCGAAAACTATGAAACGCACTATCTGGATCCCGCAATCGGCAACCTGGGACACGTGGACATCAAATTCAAAGTATTAATACGCGTAAACACCGAATACTACGGGGCGCACTATGTGGACCTCGTCATCGGCAACCTGGGACACGTAGACATTGAATTCAACGTATTATTACACCTGGACACCGAAAACTATGAAGCACACTATCTGGACCTCGTCATCGGCAACCTAGGATACCTAGACATCGAATTCAAGCTTGATTCATAAGAATCGACTTAAAAATTCCCTAGCGGCACTTTCTGCCAAGCGTAGAGAACCTTCTTTTCCGGCAGCGGTGGTAATACGATGTAAAAATACGAAATCTCTACAGATAAACATGAAGCAATTGACTCAATATGTATTATATATATACCTAATTTACCTAAATAGAAATCTTCCTCCTGACCGATAAGTCTATCGACCTAATTTAATTTACCTACTAGATCGATCGAAATACGCGCGCGATATCGAAACTGGCGATACCTGCGCCGCCAGCGTCGAAAAAGTGAAAGTGACATTTCTGATTATATATATGTCATAAGACGTCGGCGTTAGGAGGAGGAGGAGTATCTTAAATAAAATTTTCACACATTTGGACTTTTCGTCGCAATATCTCCGCTCGTAGGGCTCGTAGCGGAAAATATTATAAGAGATACCCCCCCCCCCTTTTCGACCCCAAACTATCGATCAAGCCTACTTAGAACTTGATCCGTTCACTCGTTATCGAGATCTCAACATCTCGGGTACTCGCAACCCGTCGCGTCGCGTAAAAGAGTCACGGTCGGTCTCGCTCCGCGTGTACTTGGCACGAGACACTACCGTGTCTCTTGATATTAAATTAATGTCGAATAAATATTATACAAATGTTTTTTTAAATTATTATTGCAAATAAATAAGTAATGTAAAATAAATATTAAATTAATATCGAATAAATGTTAAATAAACGTTTTTTAAAATCATTATTGCAAATAAATAATTAATGTAACATAAATATTAAATTAATGTCGAATAAATATTAAATAAATGTTTTTTAAAATCATTATTGCAAATGAATAATTAATATAAAATAAATATTAAATTAATGTCGAATAAATGTTAAATAAATGTTTTTTTAACTTATTATTGCAAATAACTTACTAATGTAAAACAAATATTAAATAAACGTTAAATAAACGTTTAATAAATATTTTTTCTAAATTATTACTTCAAATAAATAACACAGGCACACAAAATAAAAAAAGTGGTCTGTTCTTTTGACCAGACCCACCTATCTTTATGTATTTTGACGCGCTGAATCCGAATCTGAAGTCCGTTTAGCCCAAACACCCTCAAAATTTCGAGTAAATCGCAAAAAATAGCTAAAAATTGCGAAAAATCACGTTAACAAGTGCGAGAAAATTCGGAAAAATTTTTTCTGACCTGGATCAAGTGTGTTTCTTTTGTATTTTGACGCGCTGAATCCGAATCTGAAGTCCGTTTAGCCAAAACACCCTCAAAATTTCGAGTAAATCGCAAAAAATAGCTAAAAATTGCGAAAAATCACGTTAACAAGTGCGAGAAAATTCGGAAAAATTTATTCTGACCTGGATCAAGTGTGTTTCTTTTGTATTTTAATGCGCTGATTCCGAATCTGAAGTTTGTTGAGCTCCATTACTAAAAAAATTTGGCAAAATCACAAATTAAAAAAAAAATGAAAATCGTGAATAGTAAAAAATCCAGAAAAAAATGTCATGGATATGAATTACTTCAAAACAAATTGTACGGAATCAGGTTTACTTTGATGTTCTTCTTATACTGTTTTTCTCCTGTAGCGAACTCTTTTCTCTTCGAATGACCTATGCAGTGGGTTTCTCTTTCTCTTCTTCCCATTCTGATTCGTTTCTCTCTTTAGTGTCCAACAGTAATCTGCCATCATGTTGATATCCCATCTTCCTTGGTATCGAAATTCCATTTCACGTATATCTTGATGGAATCGTTCTCCTTGTTCTTCACTGTAGTCTCCAAGGTTTTCAGGAAAGTAGTTAAGATGAGAATGTAGGAAGTGCAATTTGAGATTCATCAAGCAACCTAACTTTTTAAAATTTTTCAACAACTCTTCAACCAAAATCTGGTAATCCTCACTCCTCTCATTTCCTAAAAAGTTCTGAGATACATTCCTGAAACTTTGCCACGCTGCTTTTTCAGTGTCATTCATCTGTATAATGAAATTTTCGTCTCGAAAAAGAGTTCGAATTTGAGGACCATCAAAGATACCCTTTTTCAATTTCGCATCACTCAAAATACATAAAGATAGGTGGGTCTGGTCAAAAGAACAGACCACTTTTTTTATTTTGTGTGCCTGTGTAATCAATGTGAAATAAATATTTAATAAACATTAAATAAATATTATTTTTACAATGAATTGTACAAGTGTATAATTAATAAAAAATAAATATTAAAAACACATTTAAAAAACATTGTCTGCTGATTGGGTATTAGTATGTTAATACTCAAGAATATTGCAGAATGATCAGTACTGTGCCTATTAGTTCTTACAGTACTGGCAGTACTATCATGATAGTAATCCGAATATTAATCTGATAAAGTACTGACCACTTCAATACTTTGAAGTACTAATGAGTATTATTGCTTGTAGTACTGCCAGTACTGTAAGCACTGACAGACACAGTACTGACCATTCTGCAGTATTCATGAGTATTAACATACTAATACTCTCAATACTACGAGTACTGATCACTCAGTACTGAGTACTAATTGCTAGTACTACTTTTTCGTAAGGGTATTTAAGTGGTCAGTACTTTATTAGATTAATATTTGGAGTACTATCATGTCACCAGTACTGTAAGAAACTAATAGGCACAGTACTGACCATTCTGCAATATTCATGAGTATTAACATACTAATACTGTCAATACTACGAGTACTGATCACTCACTACTGAGTACTGATTGCTAGTACTATTTCTTCGTAACGTATCTTGGAAATACTAAATTAATAAAATACTAAATTAACACACTAAACTATCAATATGACGTTATTTTGATATCATCTTGACTTTTTGTTCTACTTGGATAGTACTGCGTAAGTAGGGGAGAGTGGGCTCCCTTGAGCCACGGGGTCTAATGTGACAGTGCGTGTTTTCTGTATTAACGTTCTGTAAAATAGTGACGGTGGGTATGAAAACTTTCGTTTTCAAAACATATAACTTCCATCAAAAAATTATGCCGAAATAAGCATATATACTTTAGTTAAAGGCAGATATGTAATTGGAGCCTTGCAAAATAAATTTTTACTTGTCATAACTTTTTGATATGTATGGATTTCTAGGGATTCTAGGTTCAATACCAACGTGCGCACAAAAACGTTTAATTGTTCTGTATCTGAAATATTTACGATAAATAATATCGATGTTCAGTGGGGTCCAATGTGACGCAGGTTGATGGGGTCCTCTGTGCCACGCTTACAGAACTATCTAACCTACCTACGTGACAGCGCGAATTTCCGTAGTGTGTTTCGATCGCGGAATAGTAAATGTTAATGCCTAAATTTTCCTATAAAATGAAATAATTTCCATCCATAATCATATCCACACTTTCATTTTCTCTTTTTTTCACCCTTTAGTTACAGATCACATGTAATCGAGTAGCTGTGAGGCAATATTCGTTGATCTCTGCTAGGTTACGACAAAAAGTGAGGTTATAGGACTTTGTTTTCAGTTTTCAATTTCTTAGGTCATCTGATGAAACAAATATGACACGATTGATAAATTGGTTCTCTAGCACAGTCTTGGTTTTTCAATTGACCAAAGATTTGTAATAAACAAGATTTAAACAGATCTCTTCTACGTGTCACAGGGTACCCTACCTTTCACATTACATGTCACAGTGTACCCTACGCTATGGCTCAATCGACCCCACGCGTGGGGTCCACTGTGACTAACGCAGCATTTCGAAAAATCATTATTTTTGCAAAATATTTCTGAAAATTTACTTCTTAAATCATTTACAAACAAAGTTTATTATATTAAACATCGAATAGTGTCATTTATATTATAATGAAGTTATTAAAAATTATTTTTAATGTGATTTGAAAAAACGTGGTTCAAGGGTGCCCACTCTCCCCTGCGCCTGTACCACACGTTAGTATCCCACGATTATTCGATAAGTACTAAAAGAGTACTGGAGGGAGTACTGGTGGAAGTACTGGAGGGAGTACTGGAGGGAGTACTGGGGGGAGTACTGGGGGGAATACTGGAGAAAGTACTGGAGGGAGTACTGGAGGGAGTACACACTGAATGAGTATTGGATGAGTACTAGGAAGGAGTACTGACGAAGTCAGTATGGTCGAATTTAGTAGTACTTTGAGTACTTATGTCTCCAGTACTTTTACCAATACTTTTTCCAGTATTAAAACCAGTACTACTTTTTCATAAGGGTAGTCCTTAAAGACATTGTGTTCCTATCATTTAAAAATATAAGAACAAAAAATGTTTATAATTAAATGAACAAAGTTAATGTTTTCTATAATTGATATAAAGAAGTTATGTTTTAATAGAATAAGATTTTATTTTACTTCTTTTGTTGAGAATATGAATATTCATTTAGTTTGTTTTTGTTAATATAAGAAAAATTATTATTTTTTATTGAATAAACATTTTTTATTTTGATTATTTAAAACTGTTACTATCGATTTCCTATAGTGTTGCAACCGACCCGGAGTCGGGGGCGATTGTAACATTTTCCCTCGTTTATGTTTTTGATTAATAATTCTTATTTGGTTTATCACAAGATTTAAATAGGAGGATTTCCATATAGTGAAATGATCACATTAACTTAGGGTATCAAGAATTTGTCTTTTTCTGTAATAGTTCTTCCACAATCAAGTTCTAAAGTCAAATTGTTACTTTTGACCCCGCTCTACCCTACTACTTTATGAAAATCCAAGGCCGGTTTTGCGTATAAAGAAAAGAAAAGATTTATTGCTATACAGTCGGCGACGGCTCTCTTTACAAAAGACACAGTGAGAATGAAAGTAATACAGGAGTGCTCGCGGCACGTGGCAAAGAGAATATAGAGAGTGCTTGCGCCTCACAAAGGTACAATGGTACAGCGATCAATCGATTGTCTATCGATTGTCTGTCAGTATGAGTCCTAGAGCGATCGATCGATGCGTGCGCCGCCCATGAGTTACCATCTGGGCGAGCAATTATCTATCAATCCCCCACTTTGCGAAGTCCAGACCCATCCTTCTCATGCAGTGATTATGAGCGACCCGTTTTAATCCCTTGGTCATCACATCCGCCGGATTCTCGCTGGATGGCACATATAGTAATTCCAACAGTCCATCCTCGACCTTTTCTCTCACCATGTGGTAGGAGATGTCAATGTGCTTTGTTCGGTTTTTCTCCACCCTGCTTTTGGAGAAATCTATCGCTGCTCTATTGTCACAGAATATTTGGAAACTTGTGAAATAATTACAAAGTTTAAGTTCAGACAAAAACATGTTTAACCATATTATTTCCTTGACCCCACTCGACAGCGCTACGTATTCTGCCTCCATTGTGGAGGATGACAGGCAATTTTGTTTCGTCGACCGCCAATGAATGAGGCTTCCTCCTATCATCACCACGACTCCAGAATAGGAATGTCTATCGTCTACGTCTCCAGCCCAGTCCGCGTCGCAATATACTCGGATCTTCCGTTCACCTCCAGCTTCGTATACTATTCCAAGATCCCTGGTTTTGCTCAAATATCGTAAAACGTGCTTTGCTTGATGCCAGTGAACATTTCCAGGATTAGAATTATACTGCGATAGTTTCGAAGTTGCGAAGGCAATATCCGGTCTCGTACACTGCGCCAGATACATCAATGATCCTATTAATTCTCTGTATGGTATATGCGACATTTTCTCCCTTTCTTCATGTGTCTCTGGGCAATCTCTTTTGCTTATCTTCATCCCTGGGTCCAATGGTGTTGATGCTCCTTTGCACTCTTGCATGTTGTACTTTTCTAATATTGATTCGATGTAGGCTCTTTGAGTTAATTTCACGGTATTAGTTTTCTCCCGATCCAGCTTTACTCCTACTGCATAATGTATTTCTCCAAGGTCCTTTATTTCATATCTCTTGGCGATAGTTTCAACCGCTTCTATAATTTTATCGAATTTCTTTGCAAATATGAAGATATCGTCTACGTATACAACGACTATTAGCCATCCCGGTAAATGTCTGGATTAAGGGCGACCTCACCAATTTCAATGACCTTGATATATGTTGTCAAGGTCATGACCCCGAGTGATTTTCAGAAGGTTTTAGCCGTCGCTCGTTATTCTTTAAAAAGTTATTAACAAAAAAGGTTTGGAAAATATAGCAGCTATTTTGAGTATTGGAAGGCATAAATGACTAATATATATGTCGAAATAGTTCACGCATACACTTTCCACGCGAAACGAGGTGCCACATGGGTTCGTGACGCGCTTTACAAGCTCGTTTAAGTAGAGGTGGTATTAAAGAAGTTAAAGTTAGTCGATCATCTGTGTGAATATTTGTGGCGATATACAATAAACGAGCTTATAAAGCGCGCCATGAACCCATGTGACAACTTGTCTCGCGTGGAAAGTATATGCGTGAACTATTTCGACATATATATTAGTCATTTATGCCTTCCAATACTCACATATATTCAATATACAATTTATCAACAATTTACTGCTTTAAATGTTGTGTTTTGGTAAAGCAGCGATTTTCTCGCGAAATAAAGTATTCTCTGCTTTAACAAAAAGACTTCAATTTATCAACAATTTACTGCTTTAAATGTTGTGTTTTGGTAAAGCAGCGACTTTCTCGTGAAATAAAGTATTCTCTGCTTTAACAAAAAGACTTCAATTTATCAACAATTTACTGCTTTAAATGTTGTGTTTTGGTAAAGCAGCGACTTTCTCGCGAAATAAAGTATTATCTGCTTTAAATTTATTAGTCATTTATGCCTTCCAATACTCAAAATAGCTGCTATATTTTCCAAACTTTTTTTTGTTAATAACTTTTTAACGAATAACGAGCGACGGCTAAAACCTTCTGAAGGTCACTCGGGGTCATGACCTTGACAACATATATCAAGGTCATTGAAATCGGTGAGGTCGCCCTTAATCTAGACATTTACTGCCATCCCTTTCGGTAAGTGCAATTTGATGATTTCAGTCTCTCAAATCCCATCTTAGTGAAAAATTCGTCTAGCTCCTCGTTCCAATTCCTTCCCGATTGCTTCAGCCCATAAATCGGACGCAATAGCTTGACTACTTCTCCTTCCTCAACGTTGCAAAGGGACGGCAACCTCATATAAATTTCCTCTCGTAGTTTTCCGTACAAGTATGCGTTCTTGACGTCGTGTGCCACTGATGTTCGACTGATAATGCTAGTAATAGCCTGATTACTGAGATGTTTGCCACGGGTGAATATGTCTCATTGTAATCGATTCCCTTTTCTTGGGCGAAGCCTCGCGCTACTAGTCTAGCTTTATATCTCGTGATTTTTCCGTCAGCGTCTGTCTTCAACTTGAAAACCCACCTGCTGCCGACGCATCTCTTTCCTTCTGGCAATTGAGTAGTCTCCCATGTTCTTCTCTGCATCAAACTGCTCAATTCTTCTTTAATGGCGCGTTTCCAATGTTTGGCTTGTGGAGAGGTTAATGCTTCATTGATATTCTGCGGCTTGTTTATCTCTATTAGGTTTGCTTCTACATCACTCGGATCAGTTGAGTATTCGTCATCAAGTATGCGTTAAATTTCTTTATTCTTAGGCTTCCCTTTTCTCCCATACGGATTGCGAATTTTCTTCTTAGGTCTACCTCTCGGAGTTTTCTCTGAATCTCGCACCCCCACTATCTCTTGTTCCTCGGGGACGCTCCACGTTTCTTCTTCGGATTTTTCGGATAGTTCCGCCGGACTTTTCTTTCGGCCACCTGAGGATTTTAATTCCCGCGCGGGCTCTACCTCTTCCGTAGTCGAATCATGATCATTTTCGGACCAGACTTCGTTGTATTTGAATGCTTGCGATGTCGTTTTGTGAATCCACTCGTATCCCGTTTTGTCTTTAGCGAATTTAACGTGCTTTGTCACAATAACATCCCGTTTCTGCAGGCACCACAATCGGTATCCCCTCGTCTGGGTAGCGTAACCAACGAATATGCATTCGACCGCTCTGTCGTCGAGCTTCTTTCGTCCCTGATCGGGTAGTCGCGCGTAGGCTAGGCAACCGTAAACCTTTAGGTGACGTACGCTCGGTACTCTCTCGGTCCACACTGTGAACGGGATTTGATCATTTATTGTCGAATGGCATACTCTATTCTTGATATAAGCTGCAGTGGTCACCGCTTCAGCCCAGAACCTTTGTGGCAAGCACGCCGATTTAAGCATTGATCTTGTCAAGTCTAACAGGGTCCTGTTGATCCTTTCAGCGACTCCATTCATTTGTGGCGTCTCGACATTTGACCTTTCATGCTTGATGCCTACGGATTTAAAAAATGTCGACAATTCTCTGTTACAATATTCTAGGCCATTATCTGTTTGAAATCTTTTTATCTTTCTATCTCTCTCGCGCTCTACTCTAGCGATGTAGTTTTGTATGCAAGTTTTAACCTCCTCCTTGGATTTTATACACATTACTGTAACATTTCGTGAAAAATCGTCCGTGAAAGTTACGAAGTATCTACTTCCACCTATCGATTTTACGGGCATAGGGCCACATAAATCCGAATGGATTAGTTCGCATACGTCTCTTGATTGTCTTGATTTCAATTTCTTGCACGCGACCTTTGTAGCCTTTCCAATACAGCATTCCTCACACGTATATTTATCCATCTTCGCATCATCTAATCCAGCAACGCAATCCGTTAATTTTTTTAATGTATTATTATTAACATGGCAAAATCTTCGGTGCCACAAATTGTTAACGTCAATTTTTACGGCATTAGCTTCCTTTAATATATCTTTCGGCACATTTCGATCTATCTCGACTTTTAGTATATATAAGTCACTCTGCCTATACGCTTCACATACGACTTGCTTAGTATCGATATTTCTAATTTTTACTTTTCCGTCCCTTATTAATAGCTCTTTCCCTTTTCTTTCTATTTGCGATACGGACATCAAATTCTTTCTAACATTTGGAACGTAATAAACGTCTCGTAGAACTATACCTTTCTCTACATTGGCGACGGACGTTTTTAGAAAAATATCACCCATACCTTTGGCTCGTAGTGTTGCTCCGCTTTGTTTGCTCGGGTCTGCTGCCGTATTAATTACCTCGGAATCCATTTCTCGAAAGTTTGTGAACCAATCTCGTCGCTTACACACGTGGTGTGTGCATCCGCTGTCTAAGATCCATACATCTTCGATGTCGACATTTAAGGACATGAGGAACGCATCATAGTCTTTCTTCTGTTTCGTGCCGGGTTTTTTGTAGTTTCCATCCTTCCTCGATCGACAATCTCTTGCAAAGTGACCAACTTTCCTGCAATTGAAACAAGTAAACGATTTGAGTTTCTCGTTACCTGCATTTCTGGCCCTTTTTTCTTCAGCTTTCTTGTTCGTGGCTAACGCTTCCTTTGGCAATTCTGTTTTATCGTCAAGTCTGGATTGTCGTCTATCGTATTCCGCTAACAGAACTCTTTTAACTTTCACCGACGTAAATTTGTCATCTGGTAAGCTTGCTAGCGCCATGTTCAGATTTTCATAGCTGTCTGGGAGTCCAGCTAATAATGCGTATGCTAGATCTTCGTCTTTTACCTCAGCTCCCGCATCTCTGAGATTAGTGGCTGCGATTTTCGCTCTCGCGACATATGAAGACATGTGCTCCTCACTTTTCATTTGTAAGTGATAGAACGCCTTTTTCAGCTGCATGATTCTCACTCTTGATTTAGGTTCATGGATCTGTTCGAGCGTTTGCCATGCCCCTCGAATGCGCTCCGGCAATCTTCTATGTGTATCTGCTGGTCTATTTCGAGGTTCAAACCTATGGCCGCCATCGCCTTATCCTCGTTGGCTCAATGTGCCTTTCTATCTGCTGGAGTAGCCTGATCGTCTAGCTCTACCTTTCCGAGTGCATAATCTAGTAGTCCTTTACCTCTTAAGAACCATTTCATCTCGATTTTCCATGTCCGATAATTTCTGTCGGACAGCTTCTCAATCAAGGCTTCGCGCTTACTCTCTGTGATACTCGCCATTCTAGATCCTTCTTCCAGAATTTTCTTCTCGTCTGCAATAATCTTCTAGCCCCTAGCTTTCCAAGGGTCTCGATCTTTTCCTCTACGCTTCTGAACGCCCTGGGCCCATAACCATTGAAAAAGTAAGGCCGGTTTTGCGTATAAAGAAAAGAAAAGATTTATTGCTATACAGTCGGCGACGGCTCTCTTTACAAAAGACACAGTGAGAATGAAAGTAATACAGGAGTGCTCGCGGCACGTGGCAAAGAGAATATAGAGAGCGCGTGCGCCTCACAAAGATATGTACAATGGTACAGCGATCAATCAATTGTCTATCGATTGTCTGTCAGTATGAGTCCTAGAGCGATCGATCGATGCGTGCGTCGCCCATGAGTTACCATCTGGGCGAGCAATTATCTATCACTTTATAATGTAGCTACATCCTTTAGTATAAGAAAAAAATATTAGACTTACATATATTATATTTATACACAAAAAAGTTATCTAATTCTAAGCAAAATCGTGCAAATGTGACAACTTACCCCATACCCAGGGTTGGTTGTCACATGTTTCTAGATTGGGTGTCACGTATCTTAAATATAGAGAAAACATACGACAAATAGCTTCTGTTTTAATATTTTAATAAAGTTAGTGAGTTTTTTGTATATTTAACTTAATAATATATTGCAGCATGAATTAAACGAAATATTAAAAATTAGGTGTTCGAATTGGTGCCCGCGTTAACATTTTTAATACAATGACTGTTAATCAATGATAATCTGTTAGTCAATGACGAAACAGCACTCTGAATTAATTGTTTTTGAATTAAGTCTATTGCACGTACGTTTTGAGAATTCGATCTTTCATATTCTCTACCGTTGTGGGTGGCTCACGATACACTGTATCTTTCAATGTACCTCACAAAAAATAATCTAATGGCGTTAGATCTGGTGAACGAAGTGGTCATAAAAATTCTCCATCACGACCTATCTATCGATTTGGAAATTGTCTATGCAACGCTTCTCTTGACTCTCGTGCGTAATGTGCAGGGCAACCATCATGCATGTACCACATTTTTAAACAAATATTTAGTGGTACATCCTCCAATAAAATTGGTATAAGATCTCCGTTAAAAAAATTGCGTATTTTTGTCTCGTTAATTGTTCATCAATAAAGTATGGTTAAATTATTTGATTGCCGAGTATGGCCACACCACACGTTAATGCTCCGTCGTCGTTAGTGATCAATTTCTCTCATCCAGTGAGGGTGGTGAGTTCTTTAATACCCAATAGTGCATGTTTCTTAAATTAACTTGTCCGTAATCGGTAAACGTAGCTTCATCCGTAAATAAAACGTTAAAAAACGATCATTATTTTGCATTTGATGCAAAAACCACTAGCAAAATCGAACACGGTTTTCAAAGTCTGTTCCATGTAGCTCTTGGTGAAGTGATAGATGATACGGATAAAATTTGTGAGCGTGAAGAATTCGGAGTATACTTCGTTGACTAATTCCTGACTGCAATCTCTCGTATGCCAACATGCGGAGTGTACATTACGTTTGCTAATTGTAAGACAGCAACAGTATTTTCTTCACTGGTAGCAGCTTTTATACGATTACGCTTGATAACATTACCAGTTTCTTGAAGAGATTGACAAAGTCTGTGAAATATCCATCGAGATGGCTGATTTCGTTTATTTTTCACCTTATGGGATGTCACGAGCCGGGCTCGGCGTCAGATGAGTCAAATTCGCACATTTTCCTTTCGTGTGTGGTAAAAAAAACGTTCGAGTCCGGGTCGCGAATCAAGCTCGCCGAACCGGACTTGCGAGCCAAACTCGTACGTGTATAGACCCCCTAACAGTAGCACAAAAAATATAATATTCCAATTAAAAAAACGAAGTTGACCTTGAAATTTTTTAACCGCCTCCACTTATAAAAATATGTATACATTATATAATAACCCCCCCGAGGTCACGCAACTTTTGTGCATAATAATTTTTCGTACAACTTATAATTTACAAATTTTCGAGATGTGCAAGTGCACCATGTGTCCCACCCTGTATATTGAAAATAAATTGATCCGTGTTCAAGTATTTCATTTAATGTGCCCTATAAATAGTACTTTTTACTGTTTAAAATTTCAAGCGATCGGTTATTATAAATTTTAAAGAAGAAGACGCACACTAGCAAGCAACGCCATATAGTGCACTTGGTCAGTGCCAAATGTTTATTTCTATTAAATAATATATATCTATATATTAAATAGTTAAGAAAGAAATAAAAATAACAAAAAAATTAACAGTGTATTGATCCTGCATTCTCGCTACTCTTACGCTCACCAAGTGCGTTATACAACAGTTTACTAGCATCTTTCTTTAAGACTTATAAACTACACTACCGATCACTTAAAATGTCAAACATTAAAAAGTATTATTTATAAGACATATTGAACGAAACACTCGGACACATATCAACTTATTTTCGATCATTACGTGTAAGCGGATTAAAACTGAGATTAGTCTACCGCGTCCTCCTCTTGTCGATAAAGCAAATTAGTTTTCTTTTTCTGCGCACTGAATATATTGCTCAAGTGAGTTTATTTACTATTATGTAGTCTCCTTATTGTTAGTAATATTCATTATATTAAGTTTTTACATAAATTAAATTCGATTATAATCTCTAATATATTAGATTTATGTTTAAGATTATTTGCGCTCTATTAAATTGCTTAAACTGATTATGAAAATATCATTATTTTAATTTCGAAAATCGGCTTTCGAAAAATTTGTTTTAATAAAATTAGTTTGCAAATAATTAATTTAGACAATTAAAAAAAATCTATTTTCGAAAATTCTTGTCACAACTAAATATTTCTAAATATTCAGATTTTTTTAAAGTCGATTAATCGTTACAGACACTATTTAGAAATTTTCATACATTTACTTCAAAATTTATTTTACATAGGTATTCGGCATAATACTAATGTATGTGGTTCTAGTTTCATCTGTTCTTTGAAAAGAACTTTAAGCAAACAAATATGTTTCGAAAAAGATTTAAAAATTTAAAAAATTTCCGTCTAATTTTAATAAAGTTTTTTAACTTTAAAATTGTAAAGTATTTTAAGATCTCCGTAGAGTTTGCTTATTACGGGTCGCTTGCTATTATTATTCTGCAGAGGAGTCCATAACATAACCCGTTGAACTTGAAGTGCTTGGTCTATATTGAAATGTGGTGTAATTAAAAATAGAAAAAAAATAATTATTTAAAATATTACAATTGTACGCGTTACTTAACACTATTATGTACTTATGGACAATAATCCGTAATGGAGTTGATGAGTGAGGAAAGAAGGAAGAGAGAAAAAAAAGAAAGGAAGAGAATATTTTATAACTTTTGTAAATATTTCAAGCTTCTGTAACATTAATGTCATACAAATAAATATTTAAACTAAATTTATGCTTCTCTTACGTATAGTTTATAAAAGAGACTGCCTTGATATGAGCATATTTAGCGATGGCGTATACCTTGCGTACCAAAAGTTACGGAACGGCCGATTATTTCAGAAAGTATTGGTTATTGGAAGAATATGTTTAAAATAAAAGTTAGAAGGTTCAAAAGGAGCCAATAGACGATCTTATTGGATTTTAGGTCCAAGGGCCGTGCTGGGCCCAGGAGGGCCCAAGTTAAATTTTTTAAATTAAAACTTTCATTTTTTATTGTATTATCTTTTTCTACTTATTAATTTGAACAACTTTTGTCTAAAACATTTTTTTATTTGCCTTATACTTTTTGAGATATTTAAGGAAAACTTGGTAACTTTTTCAATATTTAGCTTACAATAGGTATCTCATTAATTGTTTATCGGAGGGAAAAGTGGTCAGTGTCAGAAAACTATGTTACAGTTTCCAAACTTCTTTTATTAATAACTTTTTAATAAACTTCTTGAAGGTCAAGGTCAACATTAAGGTCAGTCAAAAGTCATTTGGGGCTGGCTGTATAAAGAGAAATATTTACCCTAACGTTTAAATTTATTTAAATTATATAAATTTTTTACAAAAAATAAAGGGAAAATTTTATATAAAAAGTCAATACATATTAAATTCGTAATATATTCTTCCCTTTGTGTTGTGCCACATAAGGTGAATAATTACTCGTTAATAGCGTCCGTTTCGACTTTATTTCGTTTACGTGAGTCGGTATTGCTCGTCTACAAATATGTATCGGAATCCGCAACAATTCTGTCCATTAATCTAAAAATGGTCTTTATTTTGTACTTATATATAGAATAATTAACCCTCCAGTACAGATCCGACTATTAAAAAAAAAATTTAAGTACCTGTTAATATATTGTACTTTAAGATGTGTGCAACAATGAACAATATTAAACAGAAAACAAAAAAAAATATTAATTAGTTTAATATTTATGGCATATATTTATAATGTAGGCCATGTAGGGTGTAATTTATCCCCATGCGCCATTTTACGTGTAAAATTCACACTTAGGGGAGACCGAGGCTCGTTGGCATTGTTTTCACAATTTTGGCATTTAAATTTTTAAACAACTAATTATCATGATTAAACAGTACTGATATGATAGAGAGAACCTTTCTCTACATTTTCATGCTAGGAACGCTTCTGTATACTTGTATAGTTTCTTTGTAATAAGTGAAATACGAACATGCTTGATTGTAGCCAACTTGCCCCGATAGTAGGGTAAGTTGGCTATGCGACAAAAGTCCATGTTAAATTAATAAAAACGTAATAGAAACACAAAACGGGTAACAGATATGTACTTCTTGATAAAAATTATATCTTTTAAAGTTATTTTGTAATGATCGAATAGCAAAATGCTGTTACAGAAAAACAATTGTAAACCATTTTAGATGTAGCTTTTTTCAACATAAAAATATTAATGTAAATATATATCTACCTTCTATCAGCATTGTAAGTAGCAAATCACATGCTCAAACAGGTCTCACGCGCGCGCAACAACAAGTACAAAAGTACCTATGTCATAAAAGAGATATTTTGTGATAACTTTTCAATTGTTTCTTTCGCTATAAATACATAAACGGAACGCATTGTTAACTTGCCTCTTGTGCCAACGAGCCCCGGTCTCTCCTACTGGAGAGTCAAAAAAGACAAAATTAATCGATATTTGAAAAGTTAATTACCCTTATGCATACTATAAAACTATAAAAATAAAAACTATTATTCTTAGATTTATAGTTGTCATCGTTATTATCATCATTGTCATCATTGCATAATCTTATTTTCGTATTATAGTAATTCATTAAAGATTTTTATAATCAAGATAATTTTTCAAATTTATTATTATTGTGAGAAGAAGAAACATAATGCCATGTAAAATAAGCTGCATAATATAATGAGTAAATCAAATAAGTACTCATCAACGCTTCTTTGTCTTGTTGCTTGCTTACAATTAGATAAACCTGCAGTTCTTTTGTTCTTTATATGGAGGTAATGTTCAACTCTATGGTTTCGACATAAGAGCATCTGCAAGAGATATTGTTGACTCCGGGGTACTCGGAACATTTGTGTATGAGGCAAAATTAAAATGCGGCATAATTAAAAACAGAGAATATCAGGCAGGTTCCCGAAACAACAGATCAACAATAGATCAACTTCACACAGTAAGGCAAACCCTGAGGAAGTGCTGGGAATACAACATCGACGTATACCAACTCTTTGTTGACTTCAGACAAGCCTACGATAGCATAGACAGAGAAAAGCTATACACCACGATGCTGGATCTGGGAATTCCACCAAAGCTAGTCAGGCTGACAAAAAAAACCATGAACTCATCACCCTGCGCGGTCAGAATTCAGGGAGACCTTGGGGCGGAATTCGCCTTCGACAGAGGACTGAAACAGGGAGACGGGCTGGCTCCTATGCTTTTTAATTTGGCACTAGAAGGAGTAGTGCGGGAAACGGAAGTGGACGTCAATGGTGAGCTTTGCTACAGATCCAAGCAGCTGACAGCCTACGCGGACGATATAGACTGCCTCGCAAGATCCTTTTTGGAACTCCATAAAACCTTCAGAAGATTGGAGGAGGCAGCGGGGAGAATTGGACTACAGGTGAATGAGGACAAAACCAAGATGATGATTATGTCAAGAAGAGGAGGCGGACCAAGGCATAGAGCTAACTTTGGAAGCTATACATTTGAAAATGTAGAGGAGTTCAAATATCTGAGTTCAATAATCACCTCAGACAATAACGAAGCCAGAGAGGTCCAGGCAAGAATCAAGGTGGCAAACAGGGAGTACTTCTCCTTGTTACCAATAATGAAATCGAGAGACGTACGCAGAGATACAAAAATCTTGCTCTACAAAACGCTAATACGTAGTGGCTACGTATGGATGCGAAGCCTGATGGTCGATCACGCAGAGGAGTGCAAACGCTTTGGATGCATTCGAAAGGAAAGTCCTGAGAAGAATCTACGGCCCGACACAGAAAGATGGCATGTAGAGAATCAGATATAACCACGAACTGTACCAGCTATATGGGGCACCCGAACTATCCACATATATAGGCCTCATGAGGTTCAGATGGGCCGGGCATGTGCAACGACTGGATGAGGGGAGGATGCCAAAGAGGGTGCTGGAGACGAGATTTTTGGAAGGCCGCCCGAGGGGAAGACCGAGGAACAGATGAGAGGACAGTGTGGTGACGCGAAGGCACTGCTGCGAGTGAACAACTGGAACCGGGACGTTTGGAGGTCCAAAATTCGGGAGGCCATGGCCTGCCCTGGGCTGTAGTGCTATCGAATAATAATATAATAATTAAAAACAGAACATGCGATAAACGTTTCAATTATAATAGTATTTAGAATGTTTTAATAATGTATTACTAAACCGTTAAGTAAAAGTATTATTTTCGTGGTGTGTCATTAAGAAGCAGAAAAGAAAGAATATTTATTTAAAATATTTCAGTTGTAAAATATCCTTGTGCGAAAAAAAATCAACATTAACTACTAGGATATCATTATACTGTATGATATAAACAAAACAAATAATTACTCATCAAATGCGCCTCTTTCTTTTCTCATTTGTTCAAATGAATGAACGGGCAAATCCCGTTGAGAGTATGAGGAAAACAAATCTATAGTGCGCCTGTTTCTTCCGTCGTTCGTTCAAATTATTGAAATGGCAAAGCGGGTAGTTCTTGATTTTGATGTTTTGCAGATGATTCTTGACTTCAACTTTCTGAAGAGGGATTTATATCATAACCCGTTGAACTTAAAGTGCTTGGTCTGCATTAAAATCGTGTAATTAAAAATAGAATTATTTGGAATATTACTGTTGTAAATTATTTTTGTGCGGGGAAAGATAATTTAAAATTAAATAGAAATATTTCAATAATAACACATGTCATTATATTTTATGACTAGCTTTTTCGCCCGCGCTTCGCGCGGGCTCAAAAGCTCTTCCTTCTTTTCCCCGAATAGTAATATTTACCCCCCAAAAAAATTTTTTTTTAAGGGACTTTTTTTAGACAATTTTGTATGGGAGCCCTTTGTCTCCGGGCTCAGACTCCTTCCCAAAACCCTCTACGGTCTAAGTTAGAGTATCATGAGATAATATACCAAATTTGGTTGTTCTAATTTAAAAACTGTGAGAGTAGAATAATATCACAAATTAAATTGATCATCAAATTCTAAACGCAACTGATGCTAATAAACATTCTTTCCCAACAGACCTTTTCCCCTCGCTTCGACCCCTTCCCAAAACCCTCTACGGGCTAATTTATTAGACAGTAGACGATGTTTTTTCTCCAAATAGTAACATTTACCCCCAATTTTTTTTTTTTAAGGGACCTTTTTTTAGACAATTTTGTATGAAGGCCCCTTTTTTATTTTTTTTATTTTTATTTTTATTTTCTCATATTAATTTATTCTTTATCGACACCATCCCCGACAAATTAGACAAATTTTGGTACCGGTTTCCAGAAAATCGGTCCATTAATAAATAAGTAGTTCGCGGTCAGACAGACAGACATTAGAAAAATTTTGGAACCGGTTTCCCAAAAAAACATTTTTGTCAAAAATGAAACTTTTTTTTGAAAAAAAGGGACCATAAAAATTATGTATATTTCCCGAAAAATTTCGGAACCGATTTCCAAAAAATCGCTAACAAAAAATAATACACATTATTGCTATCCCCAGAAAATTCTACCCCTGTTTCATATATAATTCTTTAAGATTCGATTGAAAACTGTACATTTGCATATCGGACAAACATATATACATTTTTTCAAAAAAATCGGTCCATTAATGAAAAATTAAACCCATCGATACCATTCTCGAAAAATTAGACAAATTTTGGCATCGGTTTCCAGAAAAACGGTCCATTAATGAATGAGTAGTTCGCAGTCAGACAGACAGACAAACATTAAAAAAATTTTGGAACGAGTTTCCCAAAAAATCGGTAATGATGCGGTTCTCAAAATACGTCTACGATCTAAGTTAGAGTATCATGAGATAGTACCAAATTTGGTTGTTCTAATTTAAAAATTGTAGATTTGCATAGCGGACAAACATACATACATACATTCATTTTTATATATATAAGAGATAAGAGATATAAACAAGACGAATAATTATTCATTAAGTGCGCCTGGTTTTATTTTCTCGTTCGTTTAAATAATGAATCAGGGGTCTGATTCTGTAACTCTTAACGACGCAGTTTCGTTATACTTGCGTAGCGCAGATATTATATATAATAAAGAAACTGTGCAACGATAATATAACGATAATGCAACTATCGTTAAGAGTTATGGAATAGGGTCACAGACAATTCAGGTTGTTCTTGACTTTAACATTTTTCGGAGAGAAACAGTTTCTGACTTTAAAATGCTTATTACAAATAATACACAAATCTGCATTAAAATATGATGTGATTAAAAATAGATACGAAAAAGTAATTTTTGAAAATATAACAGTTGTAAATTATCCTCGTGCAGAAAAGTCAAAATTTTACTAATGAGGTGTTATTACATTGTATAATATAAACAAAACGAATAATTACTCATTAAGTACGTCTAATATTTTTCTCATTTCTTCAAATGACAGAATAGGCACACCAAGTGATTCTTGACTTTGACGTTCTACAAAGTGATCCATATCATAATCCGTTGAACATGAAGGGTTTGTTTTGCATTGAATTATGGTGTAATTAAAAATAAAAATGAAAGAGCAATTATTAAAAATGTCACAGTTTTAAATTATATTAGGAAAATCAATATTTAACTTATTGCATATCATTACGTTGTATAATATGAGTAAAGCGAATCAACTGTGCCTGTTTCTTCCGTCGTTTGTTCAAAGGATTGAAAGGTAAAACCAAGTGGTTCTTGACTTTGATGTTTTGCAAAAGGATCCAATGATATAACCGGTTGAACTTGAAGTGCTTAGTCTGCATTAAAGAATGTGCAGTGTAATTAAAAATAAAATTATTTAAAATATTACTGTTGTAAATTATGCAGAAATGTTAATATTTTACTTATTGCATATTATTACATTGTATAATATGAGCAAAGCGAATCAATTGCACATTTTTCTTCAGTCGTTTGTTCAAAGGATTGAAAGGGAAAACCAAGTAGTTCTTGACTTTGATGTTCTGAAGGATCCATAATGTAATCAGTTAAACTTGAAGTGCTTGGTCTGCATTGAAATGTGTGCAATTAAAAATAGAATTATTAAAAATGTCTCTGTTGTAAATTATTTTTATAGAGAAAAGTCAATATATATATTTAAATGGTAAGATGCAATTATAATATAACCAAAGTAAATAATTACTCATCAAGTGCAGCTGCTTTCTCACACGTTTCCTCACATATTTGAACGTGCAAATCAGGTGGTTCTTGACTTTGACATTCTGCAGAGGGATCCGTAATATAATCCATTGAATTTGAAATGTTTGATCTGCAATAAATATTGATTGTAGTTAAAAATAAGGAAAACAAATTATTTTTTTTAATAAAACAATTTTACGCAAAGTTATGGTTTCATAAATTATAATTTTAAACAATAGGCAAAACCCGTTTGTAATTACCCCAGTTACGGCATTGCTCCGCGTGCGGCGGGTAGTCCCTTACGAAAAAGTAGTACTAGCAATCAGTACTCAGTACTGAGTGATCAGTACTCGTAGTATTGAGAGTATTAGTATGTTAATACTCATGAATACTGCAGAATGGTCAGTACTGTGTCTGTCAGTGCTTACAGTACTGGCAGTACTACAAGCAATAATACTCATTAGTACTTCAAAGTATTAAAGTGGTCAGTACTTTATCAGATTAATATTCGGAGTACTATCAGGATAGTACTGCCAGTACTGTAAGAACTAATAAGCACGTACAGTACTGACCATTCTGCAATATTCATGAGTATTAACATACTAATACTGTCAATACTACGAGTACTGATTGCTAGTACTACTTTTTTGTAACGTATCTTGGAAATATTAAATTAATAAAATACTAAATTAACATACTAAACTATCAATATGACGTTATTTTGATATCATCTTGACTTTTTGTTCTACTTGGATAGTACTGCGCAAGTAGGGTAGAGTGGACTCCCTTGAGCCACGGGGTCCAATGTGACAGTGCGAGTTTTCTGTATTAACGTTCTGCAAAATAGTGACGGTGGGTATGAAAACTTTCGTTTTCAATACATATATAACTTCCATCAAAAAATTATGCCGAAATAAGCATATATGTATACTTTAGTTAAAGGCAGATATGTAATTGGAGCCTTGCATAGTAAATTTTTACTTGTCATAACTTTTTGATATGTATAATATGGATTTCTAGGGATTCTACAATTTAAAAAAAATGCATAAGACGTTCGTCGGGATCTAGGTTCAATACCAACGTGCGCACAAAAACGTTTGATTGTTCTGTATCTGAAATATTTACGATAAATAATATCGATGTTCAGTGGGGTCCAATGTGACGCAGGTTGATGGGGTCCTCTGTGCCACGCTTACAGAACTACCTAACCTACCTACGTGACAGCGCGAGTTTCCGTAGTGTGTTTCGATCGCGGAATAGTAAATGTTAGTGCCTAAATTTTCCTATAAAATGAAATAATTTCCATCGATAATCATATCCACACTTTCATTTTCTCTTTTTTTCACCCTTCACTTACAGATCACATGTAATCGAGTCGCTGTGAGGCAATATTCGTTGATCTCTGCTAGGTTACGACAAAAAGTGAGGTTATAGGGCTTTGTTTTCAGTTTTCAATTTCTTAGGTCATCTGATGAAACAAATATGACACGATTATTGATAAATTGGTTCTCTAGCACAGTCTTGGTTTTTCCTTTTTCTAGAGAGAAGAGTTAATAGACTACGTGTCACAGGGTACCCTACCTTTCACATTACATGTCACAGTGTACCCTACGCTATGGCTCAATCGACCCCACACGTGGGGTCCACTGTGACAAACGCAGCATTTTGAAATATCATTATTTTTGCAAAATATTTCTGAAAATTTACTTCTTAAATCATTTACAAACAAAGTTAATTATATTAAACATCGAATAGTCTCATTTATATTATAATGAAGTTATTAAAAATCATTTTTAATGTGATTTGAAAAAACGTGGTTCAAGGGTGCCCACTCTCCCCTACTGCGCCTGTACCACACGTTAGTATCCCACGAGTATTCGATAAGTACTAAAAGAGTACTGAAGGGAGTACTGGAGGGAGTACACTGGGGAGAGTACTAGAGGGAGTACTGGGGGGAGTACTAGAGAAAGTACTGGAGGGAGTACTGGAGGGAGTACTGAATGAGTATTGGATGAGTACTGGAAAGGAGTACTGACGAAGTCAGTATGGTCAAATTTAGTAGTACTTTGAGTACTTATGTCTCCAGTACTTTCACCAATACTTTTTCCAGTATTAAAACCAGTACTACTTTTTCATAAGGGGTCTCTTACAGACACAGATTTTTTTACAGACATGGTGTTTCTTACTGACAGAATTTTTTACAGACATGGTGTCTCTTGCAGACATGATGTCTCTTACAAACATGGTGTTTCTTACAGACATGGTGTCTTTTACAGACATGTTATTGTCTCTCTTACAAACATTATATTTTTTACCGTCTAAGACAAACGTAATGTCTTTTGAAAACGTGTAAAAACACAAATTTTGCTAAATTATGTACTTTGCTACGGTATTTAATTACTTTAAATCCATTTTGACTCTAATAAACTTCAATTGTATTGCGCGCCTATTCTTTGAGATCATATGATAGATGTTTAAAGTTATTTATAGTTTTGTGATATAATAACACAGTGCTACGCAAAAGTATTTGCAAAAGTAAATGAAAACTAATAAAGAAAGAATATATATAAAATTGAATAAAGCAAAGCATGTTGATGTGGAAAAAACGATGAAGTAAAATTCAAAATATAACATCCCAGACAGCACAGGATATCCTATGGATGTCCGTTTTATGTCTATTTCTTGTCGGGATATCCAAAGACCTTATAAAGCTATCCATAGGATATACCTTTGTGGACACTTTAGGGATATCCCAAAATGGACAAGTTTGTATGTCCATATGCTATCCTTCTATGCCAACGCCATCTGCATGTAATTCCGATCGCGTTCTCTTTCTGCTTACCTTCTATTCTGTGGCCGGGGTCTGTGATCTCACGTTCTCAGTGTTCTCACGCCAAATACGTTTATATCAAAGGTAATCCTTTTTCATTTTTACATATAAAAATTGTATTATGTGCCGTTGGCTTTATATCGTAAATGATATAAGAGAGTAACCTATTAAAACCTATATATTTGCTATGCAGCTTTCACAATCAATAAGATCGAATAACCTAATCTCAATCATGGCATGAGACATACTGTGTTATAATTCCGCGTAAACGGGGTTTTGTGGTCACTTACGATAATTTACTCTGCGTAAATGAGTCAATTATCTTAAGTTACTACAGAAGTAACGCTCGCTTAAACGTAGTACATTTCACAGTTTAGTCAGAAATATTTTGTACTACTACATCTGCATTGCTCTCTTGTTGAATAACATCAAATATATAAAAACGCATTTTCAAATACTATCTCTTTTGTATGTCAGCATTGCCTTTTGTTAACTGAATGAACAGTAACAAGATCTAATATGTATATGCTGTCCCTTACGAAAAAGTAGTACTAGCAATCAGTACTCAGTACTGAGTGATCAGTACTCCTAGTATTGAGAGTATTAGTATGTTAATACTCATGAATACTGCAGAATGGTCAGTACTGTGTCTGTCAGTGCTTACAGTACTGGCAGTACTACAAGCAATAATACTCATTAGTACTTCAAAGTATTGAAGTGGTCAGTACTTTATCAGATTAATATTCGGAGTACTATCATGATAGTACTGCCAGTACTGTAAAAAACTAATAGGCACAGTACTGACCATTCTGCAATATTCATGAGTATTAACATACTAATACTGTCAATACTACGAGTACTGATCACTCAGAACTGAGTACTGATTGCTAGTACTACTTTTTCGTAACGTATCTTGGAAATACTAAATTAATAAAATACTAAATTAACACACTAAACTATCAATATGAGAGTTATTTTGATATCATCTTGACTTTTTGTTCTACTTGGATAGTACTGCGTAAGTAGGGGAGAATGGGCTCCCTTGAGCCACGGGGTCCAATGTGACAGTGCAAGTTTTCTGTATTAACGTTCTGCAAAATAGTGACGGTGGGTATGAAAACTTTCGTTTTCAAAACATATAACTTCCATCAAAAATTATGCCGAAATAAGCATATATACTTTAGTTAAAGGCAGATATGTAATTGGAGCCTTGCAAAATAAATTTTTACTTGTCATAACTTTTTGATATGTATGGATTTCTAGGGATTCTACAATTTAAAAAAATTCATAAAACGTTCGTCGGGATCTAGGTTCAATACCAACGTGCGCACAAAAACGTTTAATTGTTCTGTATCTGAAATATTTACGATAAATAATATCGATGTTCAGTGGGGTCCAATGTGACGCAGGTTGATGGGGTCCTCTGTGCCACGCTTACAGAACTATCTAACCTACCTACGTGACAGCGCGAGTTTCCGTAGTGTGTTTTGATCGCGGAATAGTAAATGTTAGTGCCTAAATTTTCCTATAAAATGAAATAATTTCCATCGATAATCATATCCACACTTTCATTTTCTCTTTTTTTCACCCTTTAGTTACAGATCACATGTAATCGAGTCGCTGTGAGGCAATATTCGTTGATCTCTGCTAGGTTACGACAAAAAGTGAGGTTATAGGACTTTGTTTTCAGTTTTCAATTTCTTAGGTCATCTGATGAAACAAATATGACACGATTATTGATAAATTGGTTCTCTAGCACTGTCTTGGTTTTTCAATTGACCAAAGATTTGTAATAAACAGGACTTAAACAGATCTCTTCTACGTGTCACAGGGTACCCTACCTTTCACATTACATGTCACAGTGTACCCTACGCTATGGCTCAATCGACCCCATCGAAATATCATTATTTTTACAAAATATTTCTAAAAATTTACTTCTTAAATCATTTACAAACAAAGTTTATTATATTAAACATCGAATAGTCTCATTTATATTATAATGAAGTTATTAAAAATCTAATGTAATTTGAAAAAACGTGGTTCAAGGGTGCCCACTCTCCCTTACTGCGCCTGTACCACACGTTAGTATCCCACGATTATTCGATAAGTACTAAAAGAGTACTGGAGGGAGTACTGGAGGGAGTACTGGAGGGAGTACTGGTGGGAGTACTGGGGGAAATACTGGAGAAAGTACTAGAGGGAGTACTGGAGGGAGTACACACTAGAGGAAGTACTGAAGGGAGTACTGAATGAGTATTGGATGAGTACTGGGAAGGAGTACTGACGAAGTCTGTATGGTCGAATTTAGTAGTACTTTGAGTACTTATGTCTCCAGTACTTTCAACAATACTTTTTCCAGTATTAAAACCAGTACTACTTTTTCATAAGGGGTAGCATTGATTTCTATTAGTACATGTATTTATATTTGTAAATTTTTATGTGTATTGTCGGCGCTTTATATAATTACTATAGTTATGTTTCAAATATATAATTATGTCTGTATTGTGTTTTTTTTTCTATTTAGGAAGTGCTCTACTATGTAAAGTAGCAGAAAACCGTAAAGAAGTCGAGGAAGTCTTAAAATTTCAATTGTATATTATATACTTTATATAATTTTTAAAATAAATATATTATTTTAAAATATTTATATATTTCATTGTTTTTATCCTTTTAATGTAAATCAGAATTCTGGATGTCCATAGGACGTCCATCGGATATCCCGTGGACATGTTTTAGGGATATAAGCATGTCCACCAATTTCATAAACAGATATACCATGGACGTCCATAGGATATCCGAAGGACGTAAAACAGATAGCCTATGGATATCCTTAATATCCTTAAAGGACGTCTTATGGATATCCATCGGATATCCGTGTGCTGTCTGGGATTTGGTAAAGAAATAAAAAAGAGAAGATTGTAGTGAAAAAAATCACGCAAAAAATATCTACGACCTTTTTTTCTATTTAAGGACCTCTTTGTAGACCACATTAGTGGTTCTCCCCTCAGGTGTTTAGATCACCAGGCTGCTGGGTGAGCTCACCCTGGAGCAGGCCACGTAGAACTGCCCATGTGAGAAACAGTCCTCACTTAGATCAATCCCTGCAACTTTCAACGATATATCTATATATATATATATATAGTAAGATCGGGGTAACGTAAAATTATACACTTTATAGCGCTCCCCGGAAAATTCTACCCCTGTTTGATCCATAATTCTTTGAGATTCGGTCAATTATTTCCCGAAAAATTAGAAAAATTAGAAAAATTAGAAAAACCGGTTTCCAGAAAATTGGTAACAAAAAACTATACACATTATGGCACTCCCCGGAAAATTTTACCCCTATTTCATATACTTTTGGTAAAAATTCGGTCCACTAACGAATGAGATTCGGTCAATTATTTCTCGAAAAATTAAAAAAATTAAAAAAACCAGTTTCCAGAAAATCGGTAACGAAAAACTATACACATCATGGCACTCCCCGGGAAATTCTACCCCTATTTCATATATTTTTGGTAAAAATTCGGCCCACTATAAACGAATGAGTAGTAGATATCTCATCGAGCCTAAGAGATATTAACGAATCCGTGTAAATAGATTTTAACCCTTTTCACCCCGTTAGGAGACGAATTTCTAAAAATCCCTTCTTAGTGGGTGCTTACGTTATGAGAGGAATACACTCTCCAAATTTCATGTTTCTAGGTTCAGGGGTTTGGGCTGGGCGTTGATGAATGAATCAGTCAGTCAGTCAGTCAGTCAGTCAGTCAGGACATTTGTCTTTATATATATAGATAAAGTGGCTCTCTAGATGCAAATACGTGAGTTTATTGTTAGAATTAAGTCGGGTACAATCACAAATCAGGATGATTGAAATAGATAAAATATTTGTACGAAAAATAAAATAAGTTAGTTTTATGCTACATCCCAGGTAGCAAGGTGACGTCTATTTAACGTCATTTTTTGGTTATGTTCTGACGATTGCGACGTTATAAAATGACGTCAAAGTGCTGTAAAAATGACGTACTTTTGTCTCATCTCCGTGACGTCATATATTGACGTCACTAATACGTAATTAATGACGTTGCCGGGACGAAATAAAAGTACGTCAGATTTTGAACAATTGGACGTCATCTTGGAATGGCAGTTTAGTCACAAGACTGACCATAAAATGTCGTCAAATAGACTACAACTTTTTAATCTACAATGTTTTTTATGAAATTAAAATGTCAAAATGTCCACTTGATAAACGTTTATAAAAAAAACGTTCTTTTACTTTATCTATGAAAAAAAAACGCTTTTTTAACTGTTTCTTTTTACATATCATGTGCATATAAGCCCCGCTCTTTCAAGGCGGTCACCCATCCTAGTACAGTACTGCGCCCGTGTTGCTTGACTTTGATGATCCAGTGAACAGTGACGATCTTCTGCTTCCCTATTAACTGTACTTGTCTATAACAGTGTTTAAAGATAAAGTAGAATTTTAAAAAGAAGTTAAATAGAAAGAGAGAGATTGTGTATAGGCTGACGTCTGTTAGTAATTGATGCGTTAAATGTAAATCTGCGAAGCCTCAACAGATGGAGGCAGTTATACCGCTACTACTTTCGTTAGTGAATGCATGTATCAATGCGCGCGAAGCGCAGAGAGCGTTGCGTCGCAGCAGCGGATCACGGGCGGGATGTGTGATACCACGCATGCGTAAGCGTGTCGGAACGTGCGTGCAGCTCGACGAGCGGGCATTCGTCGTCCGACCATCGTCTCGTACAGTTGTATTCATATACTACGTTCGCTGCATTCGTTAGTTCGAGATCTTTCGATCGAGTTTTTTATAGAGACGAGTCCGTAGAGTCATTCTGACTGTAATACGCGAGCCGGTAAAATTAATATCTTCAACGATCGGCATCCAGATATACCGAGAGGAAACAAATCTTCTGCCTGAAATACGTGAAGGAAGGACGACTTGCGCAAGCGACGCCATTGTGGAACAGTCTAGAAAGCCTTTCGGGCTTGACTAAAGGACGCCATTACGGACAATTCGAGAGAGCCTTCGGGCTTGGTCATTGAGACCATCTATTACTGACGAGATTCCTTATTCAAGGAAAGCCTCTACAAAAAGGTAACTTCATTCGATCTATTAAGAGAGGACGATAGATATTCGTCTAACGTCACACGAGGGATCTACGGTCCTTTCATAGTTTCACTTTCACTTACAGAGTTCTCGAGAACGTCTAGAGGAAAGCATTCTCAATCACAGAGATGCTATGTACATTTCAATCTTAAGTTAATTAGTAAAACTGAGCTCAGTATAGATTCCTTTACATTCTCTCTTTTTGTGTGGTTGCAACCATTTCAATAACGAACGACTATCGTAAATCTCTAAGTGCATTCTTTCGAGATTACTTTCTAAAGTTATACTTTCTTTGAATTCTGCGTTACATTTGCTCTTGTATCATTCGATAGTCTTTAATTAGGAGATAAACGAGAAGCGTAATTACACTCTTTACTTGTATTCAATATTGTATGTGCATTCGTAGCACTCGAGACACGTTATACATAACGTTTTCTGCGTCATTAAGATAATCGTTCGATTACGTATCGACAATATCTTACGATATAATTATTCTATTGTAATCTGAGTCGAACTATTCTGCGATTCCTTACTTTTGCATATTGTTTCTTTGTTTCAGAATTAATGTGTCAATCTATAAATGGAGGCATATTATTACTATTAGTCAGAATAAGTTATTCAACTTATCTTGTCTTTATTCATTCTTTAATCACGTGAAAAGAATCTCTTTACGGTTCAATAGATAAATTCTATATTGATTATTATTATGCCAATGAGGATTATGTTATGAATAAAAGAAGGTTGACGCATTACTTCAATGATTATTTCATGTATTTGTGTGATAATATTCTCTTGTATGATATTTCATATGTTTGTTTGATATAAACGATTCTTTCTTTGATATAATTAAGTTGAGCTACACTGTACTAAATTACGAATGGCGATATATGACCATTCAGAGATAATACTTTTCTTCCAAAGAATCTTTTTGTTGGATATAAGTTTACAGTGGTGAATTCCAACGTGTTTCTTAAAACATTTCGAAAGAAAGGATTGTTTCTTTACTAATGATTTCTTTTTCATTATATTTGATACAACTTACTTTTATGTATGAT
The DNA here is from genome assembly GCF_030848795.1 of Temnothorax nylanderi. Taxonomy (NCBI): domain Eukaryota; kingdom Metazoa; phylum Arthropoda; class Insecta; order Hymenoptera; family Formicidae; genus Temnothorax; species Temnothorax nylanderi. Next base: position 22,631 of record NW_027249594.1, on the reverse strand, counting down.
ATCTGAATATCTCTCTTTATGTTTATTATACGACTACTTTTCTGCGAGTAAGTACATTGAATTGCGAACTAAATCGAAATACACAATCTCTCTACTAATCAAATTTCCTAGCATTGTGTTACTTCCTCATCTAAATCACGAGGCCAGGCTCATGCGTGAGCTTGTACTTAACAAACAGGTACATCTTTAAAGTGTTCAAAAATCTTGTAATGATATCTTCTTGATAGCTATAACATTGCATGAAATAGTTATCATAAAACTATAATCACACGCAACTACATCCACTTATACTATAAATTCACCACTTTAATTATAAAGTTGCGAAACAAACATATTGTAGTTAACTTTGTGGTTTTTATTTTATTATTACTTTATTATACAATACCAGGTACCGAGAGTTGTGATTTCGACCTTTGTTCTCGTGGAAGATGTTCCAAAAGAGAACCACTTGTCTGCCAACGGCGCCGACCTTATAGGCTCGCCTACCAGGTACCGAGAGTTACGATTCCGACCTTTGTTCTCGTGGGAGGTGTTCCAAAAGAGAACCACTTATCTGCCAACGACGCCGACCCTATTTCGGTGTCTACCAGGTCCTTCGGATATGGTTTTTGACCTTTGTTCTTGTGGATGATGCTCCACGAAAGAACCCGTGACCTGCCGACGACACCGACCTTATGGGCGTGTTTACCAGGTCCCGTAGACTATGTTCCGGCCCTTTATTCTCGGAGAAGTCGTTCCACCATGGAACTGGTGATCTGCCGACGACGTCGACCTTGTAGTCGTGTGTCCCAGGTCCGGGCGATAGACTTCCGAACCTTTATTCCTGGAGATTATCGCGGTTCACCTAATATACGCACGAACTACCACGCCGACCTTTGTGCGTTAAAATAAACCTTATCCAAAACAGTGAACCGTCAAAATTAAATGTGTCAACCGGTCAGCGGTCTACTCAACCAAATACTTAGCCTAGATTGGCCCCGTGGGCCGCGCGCGCAATTATTAATGGGTCTATAACTCCGTATGGCCATATGGGCCTAACGCGATACTTAAATGCTAATAAGAGAAGAAATAGCCATATGGGCAATGCGCAGTCTCAATCTGAGGGGAAATGGATAATCCGAATGGTTGCCTGGATTTGACGCCCACTCCTCACGACGAGTCTCCCTTTCGTGCTCGCCGGGCGATTTGTTCTCATCTTGCACCGGATGCGTTTGCTGTCGCGCAGGCGTCGTTTTTTCTTAAACGGGACATAATGGAATACGCGAGTTTGTGCGCCCATGCGGCTGCCTGGGCTTCCACAGCCGTCGAAAGTCGGCTCGGTTGTTACCTCCGCTTTCTTACGCGTTTCCCGCAGAGTGTCACCCGCTCTCGGCTGCTTCCCCGAAGTGAGCGGCTGCAAGGTACTGGTCTACAAACTGACGAACCAGATACATCGTGTCAAAGTCAGTTAACTAACGTCTTTTATTAGTCTAAAGGCTGACGTCTCAGGTACGTCGTGTTAAACTCAGTTAACTAACATCTTTTATTAGTCTAAAGTCTGACGTCTTAGGTACGTCGTATTAACGTCAGTTAACTAACATCATTTATTGGTCTAAAGTCTGACGTCTCAGGTACGTCGTATTAACGTCAGTTAACTAACATCATTTATTGATCTAAAGTCTGGCGTGTCAGGTACGTTGTATTAATTGTATTAATTTGAATTTGCCTATAAGCTATTAGATTGTACAGTTCCATCTTTTTTTTATTTTATCATTAATTTTAAAATTATTCAAAATCACACTCAATGCTTACACAAGACAATTTAAAATAACAAAATCTGGTAGACATACATATAGTAATAATTGAAATAAGTTTAATCTTTGAAACATTCTGCTATAAAATTATATTTTTTAATTTATATGTATTCTTTTCTCTTTAACAATTGAATATGTATATGTAAATAAAGAGTTGTAAATATTCGCAATTAAATTTTTTTAAATTATGTACAAGATAATTAAAAAATTATTATTATTACGATAAGCACAATTATGCTTGGAATTAAAAATAACTATTATATGGTAACTTTTTTAATCGTTCAATTTTCGGTAAAACTTCGGATTAAGGGCGACCTCACCGATTTCAGTGACCTTGATATATATTGTCAAGGTCATGACCCCGAGTGACCTTCAGAAGGTTTTAGCCGTCGCTCGTTATTCGTTAAAAAGTTATTAACAAAAAAAAGTTTGGAAAATATAGCAGCTATTTTGAGTATTGGAAGGCATAAATGACTAATATATATGTCGAAATAGTTCACGCATACACTTTCCACGCGAAACGAGGTGCCACATGGGTTCGTGGCGTGCTTTACAAGCTCGTTTATATATATACATAATGAAACATTATATATTCTCTATTAATTTCCTGAATACACATATTTTATGTCATCTAGTGTTTGTTCTACTGGAGTTCTAGTGAAGAACAATGAACAACGAATAAAGTATTCTCTACTTCAGAAGAAAATTTACTTGTTTTGGTAAAGCAGCGACTTTCTCGCGAAATAAAGTATTCTCTGCTTTAACAAAAAAACTTCAATTTATCAACAATTTACTGCTTTAAATGTTGTGTTTTGGTAAAGCAGCAACTTTCACGCGAAACGAGATATTCTCTACTTAAAAAAAAAGACGTAATATTAGTCATTTATGCACTAAGAAAAAAAAGCTGTTGCTTCAATTAAAATGCTATCACGGGGTGCCAAAAACATAAGTAGTTTATTCAATTGTATTATTATTAGACCCAATATCTGGATTATTAAACCAATAATTTAATTATTGATTATTATTAGACCCAATATCTGGATTATTAAACCAATAATTTAATTATTGATTTAATAATCCAAATATTGGGTCTAATAATAATACAATTGAATAAACTATTTATGTTGTTGGCACCCCGTGATAGCACTTTAATTGAAGCAACAGCTTTTTTTCAGTGTGCCTCTCAATACTTAAAATAACTGCTATATTTCCGAAACTTTTTTTGTTAATAACTGTTTAATAAAAACGAGCGACGACTAAAACCTTCTGAAGGTTCTTCACTCCTTCACTCCTTCACTCAAGAGGGTGACCTTGACAACATATGTCAAGGTCAAGGTCATCGTGTAACCGAACAATACAACATTGGGTCACGGGACGCTATTTTATGCCCTCTAAGTCATCGGTCGCCACTCGGTTTGTCCTCTATCCACCGAGAAGGTAAGTATCTTGACGAAGTGGTAAGCTATCTGGTTTAACTAATGAAAATTTCAGCGTTTCTCCATGGGTGCCTCATCCCCATCGCCCGGCCTCAGATCCCAGCTGCTTGTTGCTCGCCAAGGTCAACCAAGGACGAAGTTAGGTGACCACCGTAGGAAGTGTCGATTATCCACTTAATTACACTTAATTTTCAGAATCACGATGTCGCTGCCCAATCTCCATCGCCCAATCGTGGATCATCGCCCTCATTCGCTGGCCCCAGTCAACGAGTATTCAAGATGGCTGACCGCGGTAAGTATAAGTGTTGGGGTAAACTAACTTAATTAATATCGCCTTTTTTCAGGATTTCGCGACGGCTGCCTCTTCTCCGACTCCCACTGATGAAGCAACGATGACTATCTCCGATCCAGATCAACGCCTATGGAAGATGGCCGACACTCCCGTGTCCAGGTAAGTATAAGGTAAGTAATCGACAATTTGGATTTATTTTCATAAATGCTGCTTCATTTATTATCGTTTCACACAGATGCTTGTTCACAATTATCAAACCCGCACAAAATGGCGGTCGCACGTCTCGCACGGTGCGAAGTTTCGGTTTTCGGTGCACAATGACCGTTCGCCTTTCGTTTCGGCGAAAGTAACGCGTTTCGCGGGCGTTCCCGTTTGTTTCGGACGCTGAGGTTAATTGCTATTCGTATTTCGGTACGTTGTCACGGACTTTACGCGACACGCCGAGAGATACGCGCGAGAATATGTTCTACCTTCGAGCGCCCACGAGAGACTGCCTCGAGTAATGTTCCATTCGCAGGCTCCCCACTCACGGTCCTTTTCCCCCTCCATCGCGCCTCGGCCGCTTTCTCTTTCAGGAATGCGGACAACGACGCAGTAACATCTGGTGTTTGTCTGTTTTGGCCGCGCCAGATGTTCGCGGTGGAAAATTCCGCTCGCATACCCTTGTTGACAATGGACTTTATTATATCCCGGGTAGTGGTTTTCCACTACTTACAGAATTCGGATTTTCGGGACGCCTACCCGCGCGCACGCCTTCTCCTGTGTCGAAACATCGGGATCCGGGTCAACTTCCCGGAGAAGATGTCTAGGTCGTTCTTGCGGTGCCCGCCAATGACGGCTACCCCCGTTGCCTACTTATCCGAGCCCTACTACCCCGATTCCGGCCTTTGTCCTCGTAGCCGACGTCCGGATGGGGTTTTCGCCTACCACGTTCGCGTATCTTTTGATCGGCGGGTCGGATCGCGACGGCGACTGGTCCCCCGGGTGTCCTAGGTTCCCCGGGTGTGGCAGCGCAGGGTTTTTCCCGCGGATGACGGTTGCGGCGCTATCTTACCCCCTAGTGGTCGGATCGCGTCGCGGTTTCGCTCTGCCCGTGTTTTGCGCTCTCGCGGTACGGCCCATGTGATTTCTGGGTCGCTCATCCCATTCGCTTCGGTTGTCCGTGACCATGGTATCCTATCTTGCCTCCGGTTGCTCGGATCTCAATGCTGTTTGATCCTGCCTGCTTCTCGCGTTGCCGCGATGTGGCAGAGGAGCCTCTCCCGTCGGTTAGTGTCCGCGGTTCCGCGTCTCCCGTCATGATCACTCTACCATGCGTTTTCTGCGAGCTCGTGACCGCGGCGGTCTTTCTGAAGATTGTGTGTGGCTTATGGCCTTAATATCTTGCGCCTGATCGTGGTCCACGCGCATCCAAATCCAAATAAAACTTTAATTGGCCAAGCCGCGCACTACGCGCCAAAGAAAACGTAAGACTGTGGACCGGTTATAAACTTAAACCTACCGACTGGGCCGCTGCCCAGCGGACCTCGTTTTCGAGGCGAGCTTATCCTAACTTACATTATGGCGCCGGGCGGGTTCGTAACTTTATTAGTCCGCCCTCGGAACGCATCACGCTACGTAGCGCCTAATCAATGGCCTTAGCCTCGTCCACCTGGGACTCTTCCCCGGATGTCGGACTTTCGAAGTCCTCGGAGTCGTCCCTCTCGTCCGGCACGTCCACTCGTGGCCCCGTCGTCATCGTCACCGTCTCGCATACGGTGACGGTGGTCCTCTGCAGCGTGATCCTGCTGCCGCTCGGTCCTGGTGCCTCTGAGTGGTCGTCCCGTCGTTGCTGCCGCCGACTTCTCCCCTACGGAGGAACCCTCAGGGTACCCTTTATATGGGGCTTGCGACTGGGAAGCATGCGGTTGCAATCGGAGGGTGGTCCAAATTACTGCATAATTACGAAAAGAGAATATATAATGTTTCATTATGTATATATATAAACGAGCTTGTAAAGCACGCCACGAACCCATGTGGCACCTCGTTTCGCGTGGAAAGTGTATGCGTGATCTATTTCGACATATATATTAGTCATTTATGCTTTCCAATACTCAAAATAACTGCTATATTTTCCAAACTTTTTTTTGTTAATAACTTTTTAACGAATAACGAGCGACGGCTAAAACCTTCTGAAGGTTACTCGGGGTCATGACCTTGACAACATATATCAAGGTCATTGAAATCGGTGAGGTCGCCCTTAATCCGAAGTTTATATAAGTTTATATAAAGATATAATATATATAAAATAAAGCAAATTATAATTTTGAAAGTGTTGTAAGACGAAAGTCGAGTTGACCTGGTTGCAACATCGAGCTGCCATCGCAAGTTCCGGCAATTGCCAAACACCCGAGTGGAAATTGGTCTAGCCAATCTGAGTTTACAGCTAATGGCTGAATCACGCAGGCTAGATATGTTACCTAGCCATTGACTAGCTTAGCACTAGCTATAATTTATAAATAATTCTTCGCTGTCTAGTATTTTCCTAGCCCCTGCACGGTAAATATTAGAATAGATGGCGCTGGAAACTTTCAAAAAATTAGCCAGCCGTTGTCTAGCTACTAGTAATTAAAAATTTGTTAGCATTTGAACAGTGAGGTTATGTCATTGAATAACTTCGCTGTCTAGTACTTTTCTAGCCCCTGCACGGTAAATCGATGGCGCTGGAAACTTTCAAAAAATTAGCCAGCTATTGTCTAGCCACTACTAATTAAAAATTTGTTAGCATTCGAAAAGTGAGGTTATGTCATTCTTGATAGCGTCTTCACTACTGTCATTCTATATTATATTGGAATGTGATTTTGAGAAGAATTAAGACCTATATGATTCATATTAGTCAATTAATAGGATAGTTAACTTTTGTGTACTTATAGCAACCTGAGTGGAAATTGATCTAGCCAATCTGATTTTACAGCTAAAAAAATTAGCCAGCCGTTGTCTAGCCACTACCAATGAAAAATTTGTTAGCATTCGAACAGTGAGGTTATGTCATTCTTGAATAGTTTTTTCATAACTATCATGCTGGCGCTAGGCAATCGCCCAGTATTGAGCATTTAAGGTATTAAATATTGCTTAGCAATTTGAAAAAATTTCAGATTTGTATTTTTTATATTACGTTATAACATATAAGGAGAATTTAAACTCAATTATTACTAATACTCGATAGCGTAGTGGATAGAGTGAACGACTGACACCCATCAGCAGCGGGGCGCCCAACAACAGTACCAAGTTCGAATCCCTTTGGTAAATGGAAATTTTAACTTACAAAATTTAATATAATGTTGTAGCAAAACTTTATCTAGCAAAAATGTAACAATAAAAAAAGTTAAAAATTAATTTTTTTATATATTTTTAATCTAGCCTAGTAAAAACAATTTATAATTGTCTAGTAGCTGCCTAACAATGCTATCTAGTAACTAGATAGTTTTTCTAACCTCGCTATGAGACAACTAAGCGTTACATTACTGGACAGGGGCGTTATGGAAACTAGTATTGCTAGTTGGTGACTGGATGCCGGCGAGGTTAAATTTCCACTCGGGCACACCTGAGGTGGCATTCCGGACTTCACCAGGTCGCTAGGCTACTGACCCGAGCCCGGAAGCTAAAGCGCTGACAGCTGAGTCGGCAACGAGGAAGTACCTCCGAGCGATAAAAGGCCCGCCCTTCGGATAAGCGGCGGGCAGTCGACAATCCGAGCACAAACCGCGTTGGTCCGTATTCTTATTACGCCCGCAAGTCCGGGTAGTGAATTAAAGTAAACCACGTCCCGCGGAAAACAGTTAAATATGAACTTTATATGGACTTTAATAAAATCTCCATTTAAATTTTATTTGATTTAAATTAATGCTGAATAACTGCATTAATATGGCTCATACTTGTTCTATATATAAAACTTAATTAAGAATATAAGAAGAAATGCCGATATACATTTCGATTAAAAATCTCGAACATATGAATACATGTCGTATATTCTTAATCGACGTGTATACTCGTACGTATGTTTCGTAGTATACAAAGTATATATACGTACTTCTTACAGTATCATTTCATCATCAAAATACGTTCTTAATGAGGCTTTTAAGGCACAGCGCGCGCGCACCTGGGGCTGGATCCTTGAATTTATTCGCAAGAAAAACGTATGCGGAAATTCTGCTCTTATAAAAAAGTTGCAAGTTGATTAACTAAAAGCCATGCGATCAACTTGCAACTTTTCTGTAAGAGTAGAATTTGCGCATACCTTTCTCTTGCGAATAAATTCAAAAATCCAGCCCCTGTTGTAGCTTGCCGAAATTTTGCGGTTTCAATCAACAGGCAATGTTTTTCAAACGTTTTGTAATATGTGTTTAAAACTGATTTTCAAATATTTTTCAAACGTTTAAAAAACATTGTCTGCTAATTAGGATAATAATGGGATTAGAGAATATGGTATCAACAGAGAATGAGTTATAAGATTAAAAAAACGTTTATAAATTACAATTATTGTGTTTATATTGGTTTGCTTTAAATCCAGTGGTACAAAAAGAAGATAAGTAAACTTCTGATAAAATTAACGAAATGCGCAACACTTGCGCAGTAATCAAATACATAAAAACAAATATTAATCGCTAGCAACAAAAAGATTGATGCAGTTGCACAAAATATTAATCACCATAAAAACCAAGAATACAATTTGCTAGCTCAAAAGAATAAAAATAGAGACATTTTTTATATACTTAATCAAACTGAACCGTTATGGAAAAATACACTCAACTTTTGGTGTTAACCGTTAAAAAAACACCATAGAAAAACTCTTAAAGTTGGGTGTGATTTCGGACCAATTGAAGATTAACCATCATTTGAAGGTTAATCTTCAATTGGCGGTCCGAAATCACACCCAACTTTAAGACCCGCGGAAAAGAGTTAAATATGTTTTAAATATGGTTTATATTAGTCATTTATATAAACGAAATTAAACTCAAATAAAAACCAAATATTGGATATAAAAGTAATTAAATTTAAATATGTTCCAAATTTGGATCAAAATTAAATTTAAATAAGATCTTGATATTGGATTTAACTTGTCCAGGCGCATATATGGATCATATTAATATTTAATAAGCATCTAACCATCCTGAGTTCAAATTTTATTTGTATTTGAAACAAATAAAATTTTAACCCTTAAATGCCACCCGGGGTCCAGCGGACCCCAGACCCTTTAGAATGATATATTTTTAAATGTTCCCGCCAAATATGGAGCTCATATTTATTTATTTATAATTTTTAATTTTTTTGATTTTGGAGCCAACATTTTAACTGTTGGCGATCTTAATTTTTTATAGGGGAGACCGGGGCCTAACCGTCAGTTTTTTTTCGGTGCCGATTTTTAACAAGAAAATAAATAATTGAAGTTAAATGTGGTATACCACTGTAAAGAGTGAACCTTTAGCTACAAAATTTATTAAGGAAATTTTTATCTACGTCGCTTTGTTTAACCGGTATAGAGCAAAAACGACAACGGTGCAAAAATTGAAATCTCAAAAATGCCGGGGTTTAACCGTCACCCCCCCAGGGTTTATCCGTCACACTGCATTTTCAACACATATACATACATCTAAGCCCGAAAAATGATAGGATACATGTTAATAATTGTTTTTTAAGAGAAAAATATAAAAATTTATTAAAAAATAATTGTTTTACTTATTCCATAAAACAATTTAGGCACGTGAATACAGAGGTTAACCAAATCGTAAACTCCCCAACGGCACGTCATATTGTCAACGCGGGCAACCACGGGGAACACGCGTGACGGCGTTCCGGTGCCATAGGATCAGCGCGGACCCTCGAGCAACCTAATCAAGCCGCGTTTCTCGCGGGGGAGCGATAAATAGCGACAGGGGGGTTAGAAAAGCTCGCGGTGGAGCGCGACCATTTTACCGACTCGACGGCGTCCTCGCGCCGATTCCTCGACGCGCCGACGACGACGGCCACGACCACCACGACGACGACGACGACGACGACGACGGCCACGACCACCACGACGACGACGATGACGACGACGACGACGACGACGACGACGACGATGACCACCACGACGACGACGACGACGATGACCACCACCGACACCACCACCACTACAACGCCGGCGACGACGACGACGACGACGACGACGACGACGACGATGACGACCACCACCGATACCACCACCACTACAACGCCGGCGACAATGACGCCGAGACGTGCGAACGCTGGACGATGCGGTCGCACGCGCGACTGTCACTGACACAACGACCAACAACGACGATCTACCGCGCGCGCGGCATGTCAACTCTCGCGCGGAAATCGCGGGATCTCAGAGCCGTGCCGTGCCTCGCCGTACCTCGCCGACGTGCCGTGAGCGCGAGCGATCTCAAAAACAACGGTCCGCCATCTTTTCGGTCGGCCAAAACACCCGTTTTGCGACGATACGTGCGTACTATTTCCCTCCTATACAAACTGACGCACGTGCAAGGGAAGACAGAATCACGCTCGAGGGAAACCTAACCTGAAATCGCCGTGAGCCGAAGTCGTGCGCCCGGCGCGCCACAGTGACGAGACTGACGGATAAATCCCGGGTGCTTACTGACGGATAGGCCCCAAGCACAAGTTTCAGGTTTGATCGCCCACGAAATATTAGACATCAACGATAATGAAAAAACTACACTGGATTCGTGTTCAGCATGCATTACTCTTTATAATCATGTACTTTGAGATTTGGAGAGCAAATATTATTGCAGATATTACAAAATTTCCACGCGCAGAAAATTTCACTTTCACCTTCCGAAAACACGTTTGCCCTCGTAAAAATCATAACACGGCAGATAACCTGCCGAAACTCCGTTGGTTACATGGGTACCATAAGCAGCGTTTACAACGTTAATAGCGAGTTCGCACAATATACAGGTTCCGAGATATTTGATTTGACGTTTAGACCCCGGCGACGGTTAGGCCCCGGTCTCCCCTACTATGTTGAAATTGAAATTTTAAGAATATAAGCATTTTATTCTCTTTTCTAAGCCTTGAACAACATTGAAAATAATTTTCATAACTAAATATCAAAAAATCAATAAGTAAGGAGACATTTTTCATGCTGGGGTCTTTTAGACCCCATGTGTCATTTACGAGATTCTTGAGAGGTGTGGCATTTAAGGGTTAATTAACACCCAAATTAAATTTTTATTTAATTGAAAGTGTTCCCATTGACCCATCATATATTCATATTTAATCAAAAATTGTGATTCATAAGATTTTAATAAACCTGCGAGTTATGTTAGTCTTGCGTTGTAATCTGTTAGGTTATAGGTTTATTATTGAATTTTGTCATTATCAACCACAAATCTGCATGTTTAATTATGTTAATTATTTTATACTGTCTACATCGTACATATATTTTATAATTTCAGTTTTAGCTATGTAGGTCATTGGCTTCCCACATAGCATGCATATCAAAAAGACGTCCAGAAGATATCCCGAAGATATATTTAGGAGATAGGATATCTTCTCGGGATATCTTCGGGACGTCTTTTTGATATGCATGCTATGTGGGTTTTTAATCATTTTAAATATATATGTATCGAAAAACAGGCAAATTATGTATTTTCTGTTAAGACATGGATATTTCATCATTTCGATATCGATTCAAAGCTATTTTGATTTGCCTGTCAAATATATAATAACATTGCCATTATATAGAATGCAATATGAATAAAAAATTATATTGTATTGGCAGACATGGATAATGTAAATATTTTATAATTTGAGCATTATAATAATTGCGTTACAATATTAATTTTTTTAGGCTTCCATTTCCATTAAATAGTTACTTTATAACTGTAAAAGTCACAACAAAATTCCTGTTTGTAATTTGACAATTTTGAAAATTAAAATATTATATAATAGGTACATTTTCAGTACTACATCCGCTCATTTATTAAACAAGAAGTTAAATTAAGCAACTAATTAAATTATTAATATTGAATATTAATACAATAAGATATTTGTATTTACATTTATCAAAATAAAAAATAAGTTCAATTATGAAAATAAATATTAATAATTGGACTTATTAAAAATTAAATAATTTGTTCAGATATTGCGCTCGAATTCTTTTCGCGTTTTACAACGCCCGATCGTTTCACATTAGATGGCGCGACGCGCGAGTCGCCACTCTCAAAGAGCCCCCGCCTCCTTCCTCACTCGTTAGGTGTCATGGCCGCACTTGCTTGCGTTTCTTCGAACGTGTCGAGTCCGTTATTTCTTTTTTGACGGATTGATCGTTGCGGCGCGTGTTCTGGAGACTAACCGAGCGAGAGTCGGATCACCAGGGAGAGCTCACCGCCAGGAAAGGGAGAGCTGCGGCAGCTAGCGTCCGAGAGGGAGGATCGAGGCGAGGAATCCGGTTCAGCGAGCGGAGTTCTTAAGGAGGTTGGTTAGTTCTCGGTGCGAGGCAGGCGGCGCGGCAGGGGGAAAGCATATAGGTTAGATTTTCGTCGCGTGAAATAAACGAATTTTAGCAAATAAATATGTGGAATGCATTTAATTGCTGTTTCTTAAGGTTTAAAAAGAGTTGTTTGTACAATTGAAACCCAAATACGTTATTATCCACATTGAAATGTGGAAATAATAAATGTGGTCCTGTTTTTTTTATTTTTACAATTTCTTGATAACTATAAAGACGAATCATTTCAGTCTTCGAGAAAGTTTTTCCTAAATATGTAAAGAGTTATTTGCACCTATTTTCACTAAATTATTATCATTTTTAATATGCTTTCGAGCAGTTACATTACAGGTTAGGTAACATTTTTGCTGTGTCGCCCGTGTATAAGAGAGAGACAAGAGTATAACTTCAATAATTAATTACTCGACAACCATGCAGACGATTATCTTCAACTTTGGCATATATGGACGACAGATTCCCATAGACGAATATTCTCCATTGAACTAATTCTTATCAAATTGATTTGACTAACCACCCTCCTTAAGAGATTCTCATTGGGACGCCATATTTGTTACTTTCATTTGAGGGTTCATATTTTTAGGGTTTATACCGTCATTTTTTAAGGATTAATCATTAATTGAAGGTTAACTATCACTTGAAGGTTAACCATCATCCGAAGAAAAACTCTTAAAGTTGGGTGTGATTTCGGACCGCCAATTGAAGATTAACCTTCAATTGGTCCGAAATCACACCCAACTTTAAGAGTTTTTCTATGGTGTTTTTTTAACGGTTAACACCAAAAGTTGAGTGTATTTTTCCATAAGGGTTCAGTTTGATTAAGTATATAAAAAATGTCTCTATTTTTATTCTTTTGAGCTAGCAAATTGTATTCTTGGTTTTTATGGTGATTAATATTTTGTGCAACTGCATCAATCTTTTTGTTGCTAGCGATTAATATTTGTTTTTATGTATTTGATTACTGCGCAAGTGTTGCGCATTTCGTTAATTTTATCAGAAGTTTACTTATCTTCTTTTTGTACCACTGGATTTAAAGCAAACCAATATAAACACAATAATTATAATTTATAAACGTTTTTTTTTATCTTATAACTCATTCTCTGTTGATACCATATTCTCTAATCCCATTATTATCCTAATTAGCAGACAATGTTTTTTAAACGTTTGAAAAATATTTGAAAATCAGTTTTAAACACATATTACAAAACGTTTGAAAAACATTGCCTGTTGATTGAAACCACAAAATTTCGGCAAGCTACAACAGGGACTGGATTTTTGAATTTATTCGCAAGAGAAAGGTATGCGCAAATTCTACTCTTACAGAAAAGTTGCAAGTTGATCGCATGGCTTTTAGTTAATCAACTTGCAACTTTTTTATAAGAGCAGAATTTCCGCATACGTTTTTCTTGCGAATAAATTCAAGGATCCAGCCCCAGGTGCGCGCGCGCTGTGCCTTAAAAGCCTCATTAAGAACGTATAAAGGTCTTATTTGAATTTAATTAAATTTAAATTAGATTTAGAACTTATTAAGAACATATAAAGGTCTTATTTGAATTCAACATATTAAGAACATATAAAAGTTTTATTTGAATTTAATGAAATTTGAATAAAATGTACAACTTATTAATTTCATATATGGTTTCAATAAGATTAATATTTAAATTGAATATATTAGCTAATTAAATCTTTATTAAGCCAAATTAAATACGAATATTTTGATGATGAAATGATACTGTAAGAAGTACGTATATATACTTTGTATACTACGAAACATACGTACGAGTATACACGTCGATTAAGAATATACGACATGTATTCATATGTTCGAGATTTTTAATCGAAATGTATATCGGCATTTCTTCTTATATTCTTAATTAAGTTTTATATATAGAACAAATATGAGCCATATTAATGCAGTTATTCAGCATTAATTTAAATCAAATAAAATTTAAATGGAGATTTTATTAAGGTCCATATAAAGTTCATATTTAACTGTTTTCCGCGGGGACAAAAGGAAAAATTTAACAAATAGGTATTTTTGTTAACTGTAAAAATGTAAAAAATACATTTCTTAAATCATTGTTTCAAAAACATTTTTGTTCAAACGTTTCTTAATGGTTTTTTACGGTTATGAAACTATGTATTGTGACGTTGCAGTTTCGCTGCATCGTTGCAGCGCCCCGCCGCCGTCACAAGGCGCGGGTTTCGCGACCTTTTTCACGCCCGAGGACGGTTCAACGAATCGATGCGAGATCTCCAGGGGCATATTATAATTGCGTTACGATATTCTAATCCTTTTTTTTATTTTGTATTATTGCGTGGCGCTTCACCGAGCCGAGACCCGGAGTTTCCTGAGAGGACGCAGAGGAAGCAGAAGCCGAGTCGACGGAAAGGGACAAAGGCGAGAAATCGGACGACGAAAAGCGGATCGAAGCGATAACTCGCGGGCCGCTGAGAGCGACGGAGCGCAGGAAGACGCGCGCGGCGCGTGACACAGCGGCGGGCGGACCCGTAATGGCAGGGCCCCGGGACGCCGGGGCGAAATCAGCTCACCTGCCCTCCTCACACTACTGACCGGATCCCGGGATGGTTGGCCACCATTCCCGAACCGACAGGAAGGAACGCGGAGGCAGACACGTCCCGTCCGCTGCCGGGAAGAATTCCGGAAAAATTGCCGCGCGAGCGAAGGGCCGTTTAGCGCCCTGCGGAAAGCCGTAATTCACGGCCCTACGCAAGAATCCACTGCGAGCCTGCGAGCTCACCCCTCATTGGTCCGCGCTCCAACGTCGCGGAGCCGCGTACGCCCGGGGTGGGGCGCGCTATCGATTCCGCCATCGAGCGAAATTTCGGGAGCATTCTTGGATCGTCCTCGATAACCGACGCACGTCGGAAGTTAAGTCGCGGTACTCTCTTCGCACTTGAGTCGCATTCGGAGTCTAATACGACCCCGGCAGCTATCTTCTCGACCCTTGGGACGACGGCGAGGATCCTCGGGAGAGAATCAGCCCACGGTGAGGTTGCCTCGGTAACGTTCTATGTAAAGCCACGACACTGCTCCCCGGGTCGCGCTCTCGCTCGGGAATATTCGCGATAATTAGCGTATTCGCCGACAAGGCGTATTTAGCGATCGATAGCGAGAGCGAGGGGCACCGGAATGGTCTCGTGGCCGTGGGATCGCGATCGGAATCTACGAACTCCTGGAGATCGCGGTAGGCGCGTCAATGACGACGTTCGATATCGCGAGTACGCCATTTCTCGCGCCCTTCGCGTTCACGACCGCGTGTCTCGTTGTGCGTAGTATTTCGCCCGGTCGAATCTTGGATTCCGCACACGATATTAATTGCATCAGACGGTTATTCGCGTTGGTTTGATTGCGTACTTGCAATTCGCGTCCGGACACTTAGATTATCCTCGCGATATCGGCTGCGTTGAGATATTATTCGCGTTAGGATGTTGTTCGCCTTAAGATCCCATTCGCGTCGACCTAATATGGCGTCTCGTTATTACTCGCGATAATTCCGTAATCTTTCTCGCGTTAATTTGAATATTTCGCGTTATGCCAAGTGTCTCGGCGCTTCATTTTTCGCGTTGGATGATCGCTGACGATCGCGGGTGTTGCGTTCGATCAGACTCACTTGCGTTAACCTCAGTTTCCTGCGTTAGGATAAATCGGTAATTTCGCGTTAGTTATAGTATTGCTTGCGGTAATGCCGCATACTTCCTCGCGTTAGAATCGTGTTTCGCGTTACGTCGAGCGCCTCGGCGCCTTATTCTTCGCGTTAGGATATCCTCGGCGATATCACACCTTGCGTTCGTTCCCTCTTGCGTTGGGACATTACTCGCGTCACGTTCGTTCTCTGCGTTAGTTTAAGATTATTCCCTGCGTTAGATTAAGATTATTACTTGCGTTAGATTAAGATTGTTTGGTGACAGAATCCCTGCACGGGTTTGGACCTTGCGTTCACGCGCTCCGAGCGTGGCGCACTATCATTTCGCGGCATTTCACGCTATTATTTCGCGTTCATTATGTCGTATTCGGTCATAACGTGCGCCGATGTTCTACATTATTCGTCAGTTTAATACTCTTATTATTACCTGCGTAGTTTATATGACTTGGACGATCTTGTGAGTTTGAATCTCTCCTGATATTATTTTGCTTAATAACGACGCCTTCCGCGCGTTTACAAATTTTCTTCATTCTCCGTGTTTTCTGGCGTCTGAGTTACTATCGTTTTGTTATTTGGAAATTGACGCCCGCGTTATCAACCGCGCCATCATTTTTCTTATTAGTGAATGCCATCATGGCCCTTGTTCTATTACCTAATAAATGTTGCTCTTTAATTGTTACTGACTGAGTTAATAATTCACATGTCACCCCGCCAAGTACCGCGCTGCCCTCCCTCACAGTGATGGTAGAAATGGGATCCTGCGCGCGCATCGATGACGAAAATTACGTCATCACAGCAGTGCTGTAGCGAAAAGTAAGGTATTTTATGGACCCTCAACTATTATTTATGTATAAAATTGTATAATATTTAAAATATACGACTTAAAAAGAAAATAATCATAATAATTATCCAAAATATAAAATTAAATATTATTTAGCATAAAATAAAAAATATATACATATAAATAATTAACAGTAATAAGAATTCTTTGACTATAACTGGCAATTTAATTAAAAGTCAACACGACGTTTCGACTCTAATTCGAGTCCTTTACAAGTGTACATATTCTTAAAAAGCATTCAATAGTCACTACAATGTCCCTGCATGTCACATGTAATGACTAAAAAGAAAAAGGAAATTGTTTACAATTACAAATAATTATAGTTAATAAAGGAAAGTCAAAACTTACATGCTTTGTGCGTTGCAAAGAGATAGAACATGGTCAGTTATTAAAATGAGTAAAAATTGATTGTGTCAGGAAACACGTCTGCACACCACGGTTACGGATAACACAATGAGCAATATGTAATAACAAAAATAGTTTATGACAAATAGAAGTTGCCTATGTAGCCGCTATTAACTTGTCATATATTGCTGTAAGATTTTCGGTGTCCTTTTGGAGGTTGATCGTCTGATTGTGTTTTTTAATTAAAAACATCTCTGCAATTTCTTTCTTTTTAATATGTTTTTCTTTATGTAAAATTTTTGTGTCAGACCAATTAAAATCGTGATTAAATTCGAGCCTGTGTTTACTTATTACTGAATGGTTGCTGACGTGCTTCCTTATATCAGATTTATGTTTTTTAATACGAGTTTCTAGGTGCCTCTTAGTTTGTCCTATATAAGTCGCGTCGCAGTCAGAACAATCGATTTTGTAAACTAATTCTATCTGTTTCATATCGTCAAGTCTGTCTTCTCCTCTTTTAATGACATTATTAAGCCTCTTAGGTACATTATAAACGACATCAAAGTCACGGTTATTTAGAATGTTACGGATACTTGCGCTGTAATTTTTTATGTAGGGAATGGTTATAAATTTTCCCAAATTGTCGTTAATCGTATCATTAGTATCGTGTGTGGTATCGCGATAGTTAATGTCTTTAAATCGTTGGCTGACGAACCTGTTAATAACGTGTGTCGGGTAACAATTGTTTCGCAGGATTTCTTTTACAATTTCAATGTTCGTCGTATGAAACCTTTTGTCAGACAGTAAGACTGCACGATCCACCAAACCCGTGATTACATTTATTTTTTGATTTTCTGGATGATTCGACAAATAATTAATGTACCGTCCCGAGAAAGTTGGTTTACGATACCAATTTGTAATTAAATTATTGCCATTTCTGAGGACAGTAGTATCTAGGAAATTCAGCTCATTGTTATTTTCGATTTCGTAAGTGAATTTTAGTCGTGGGTGATAACTATTAAACACACTGAGTACTTCAATTTTCGTTCTTGGAATGATCGCAAATCGGTGTTATGGGTTGCCGAAGATACATAAGAACGGTTCTCCACTATGTATTATTGTATCAACACTTGGTAGCCCGTTATACAACATAGCTTCTTTCTTTCATGAAATTTTACATAAGTCTGTTCCCAAACCTGGCTCTTTCATTAAGGATAGTTGGTCATTTGTCTAAAAAATCCAAAATCTCACAATTTTACCTAACGAGGTATTAGTTTCACTTGATGTCACGGCACTTTTTACCGATATTCCCGTAGAATTAGTGTTACAAGATATTGAAAAGAGATGAAATTATATCTCTCAGGTAACTAAATTTAGCCTGTCGCAGTTTCTACACGCCATAGAATTGATTTTGAGTTCTACAAATTTTATTTTTGATGGACAGATTTATGAGCAAATCTTCGGCAGCCCTATGGGTTCCCCACTTTCACCCATACTTGCTGACATAGTCATGGATGACTTAGAGACAGCTTGCATCAGCATTTTAAAATTCAAAATCTCCATATTCCTCAGATATGTTGACGACATATTTGCAATCATTTCAAGAACGAAAATTAGTGAAGTACTCAGTGTGTTTAATAGTTATCACCCACGACTAAAATTCACTTACGAAATCAAAAATAACAGTGAGCTGAATTTCCTAGATACTACTGTCCTCAGAAATGGCAATAATTTAATTACAAATTGGTATCGTAAACCAACTTTCTCGGGACGGTACATTAATTATTTGTCGAATCATCCAGAAAATCAAAAAATAAATGTAATCACGGGTTTGGTGGATCGTGCAGTCTTACTGTCTGACAAAAGGTTTCATACGACGACCATTGAAATTGTAAAAGAAATCCTGCGAAACAATTGTTACCCGACACACGTTATTAACAGGTTCGTCAGCCAACGATTTAAAGACATTAACTATCGCGATGCCACACACGATACTAATGATACGATTAACGACAATTTGGGAAAATTTAGAACCATTCCCTACATAAAAAATTACAGCGCAAGTATCCGTAACATTCTAAATAACCGTGACTTTGATGTCGTTTATAATGTACCTAAGAGGCTTAATAATGTCATTAAAAGAGGAAAAGACAGACTTGACGATATGAAACAGATAGAATTAGTTTACAAAATCGATTGTTCTGACTGCGACGCGACTTATATAGGACAAACTAAGAGACACCTAGAAACTCGTATTAAAAAACATAAATCTGATATAAGGAAGCACGTCAGCAACCATTCAGTAATAAGTAAACACAGGCTCGAATTTAATCACGATTTTAATTGGTCTGACACAAAAATTTTACATAAAGAAAAACATATTAAAAAGAAAGAAATTGCAGAGATGTTTTTAATTAAAAAACACAATCAGACGATCAACCTCCAAAAGGACACCGAAAATCTTACAGCAATATATGACAAGTTAATAGCTTCTACATAGGCAACCTCTATTTGTCATAAACTATTTTTGTTATTACATATTGCTCATTGTGTTGTCCGTGGTGTGCAGACGTGTTTCCTGACACAATCAATTTTTACTCATTTTAATAACTGACCATGTTCTATCTCTTTACAACGCACAAAGCATGTAACTTTTGACTTTCCTTTATTAACTATAATTATTTGTAATTGTAAACAATTTCCGTTTTCTTTTTACATTGTCGTGACTATTGAATGCTTTGTAAGAATATGTACACTTGAAAATTACTCGAATTTATAGTCAAAGAATTCTTATTACTGTTATTTTTCCACTGGCGAATAATATTTCCTCATTATAAATAATTAATATAATTAGTAAAATATATAAATAAATGTAATGTGTAAAGTATAAAAACTAAAAAAAATATTTATTTATTTTTATACATAATATTCTTTATTTCTTAGAACATTATCTTTTATAATAATAAAAGCTCTGAAAAGGGAAGGTAAAAAAGAAACACACAAGTTTTGTATAATTTAAAACAAATAATTTATGTGGCAGAAGTTATTAAATGAATACCAACATTTGTTGCAAGGGTAAGGAAAACTGCCAAAAACCTTACCAGTATTCATACATAACAGAAGTACAAAATAAAAAGTTTATCACAAATCAAATTAAAATATAAAATTAATATGTAAAATAAATAATCATTACTTGAGAATCAAATACATATAATTTAAAAAAGATAAAAAGAAATTATATCTTGTATTAATTACATATTTTATCTATAACGAAACTAAAAAAACACCAGATAATAATATTACGTATGGAATAAATATAATCTGTAAAACAAAACAATTATTAGTACAATATAATAAGATAATATTATTAGGACTAGCAATAAGTAGGAAAATCTCGGCTAGATGTAACTAATTTAATTATTGCACAAAAAAAAAGAAAAAAATATGCAAAAAATAAAAAATAAATTTAAGCACTATCACGTGTTTTTTTAACATATGAGTACAAATTTTGACTATTGTGTAATTTTAAATGTGTAGGATCGACTTGAAAAGTCACACAATTAATATTTTCGGCTTGAAAATTTGATCGGATTATACACATAGCGGAAACAGCATCATTTAATAATCGATTTCGTTTTTTATTTTTTATATCCGTAACCATTGAAAATATGCGCTCAGCTTCGGCATTAGAATGAGGTAAAGAAAATATTATTTCAATTAATAATTCTAAAGCTGGAAATAATTTTTGTCCATCAAAATCTTTACGGTCTAATATTTGTTTCCACATTTGATCAACTTCCAAAGAAGCTAATTGAATCTTTTCTTCGTTGCTAAATCTAGATGGTAAAATTGTCCACTCAAAGTCTAAATTTAAAAAATTGACACCTTCGAATTGTGCTGTAATATGCGAGAGATCTCTAACTTTAATTCTACTTTCGTTATAAAGTGCAATTTTCGGTTCTAAAAAAGATAAATATTCGAAAAAGGTATCTTTAGTTGGAAAACGTTTAAGCATTTCTTTAAGTGCCGTTTTGTAAAATTGCAAACATCTAACACGAATTTCTTGCGCGACGTCTACACATTCTGTTTTTAAAAACTTTTCACAGTCGGATCCTAGATATACATTTTGGATGTTTGTATCATCGTCTAAATTAAGTGAAGAGATATTATCCAAAGCCTCAGGTGTAATAAAATTGACAGCTATCTGAGAAACTAATGTCTGGCAATTAACAAATAATTTATGAATTAAAAGTTCACGTGATTGAAAAAGAGCATTAAAAGAATTAAAGAAATTTAAGGAATATTTCAAAAATAATATATATGCTTTGATTGTGTTATCATTCAAATATGTTAAAATAGTTTCTGCGGATTGTGATTTATCTTCTAGCACGGCTACCATGAAATAATGTTTTAATACTTCCCAATTATCGAGAAGTCTTACGACGCATTTATGCAACACTAACCATCTTGTGGTTGATAATTTAAGAATTTTTTGTCTCTGAACGTTAAAAAAATCTTGAAACTCGCCCAAAATTGCGCATCTCTTCGCACTACCGGACATGTATGTAGCAACAGCTCTAATTAAATGTTCACACGATTTTGGTAATTGTTCACAAGCTTTACTGGCTATGATTGCAGATGAATGGCAGATGCAATTCAATAATATTAAACCCGGTGCTTCGGTTTTTAAACGCGAGAAAAACGAATTATTAGCTCCTGTCATAACAGAAGCATTATCACAAGCCATACCAACAATGTTTTTTAAAGGAATTTCTTTTGTTTCAAATAATATTTTAAAGGTTTCAAAAAGTTTACTTGCTTTGCAATCTTTAGCATCTAATGATATTAACTCAAGTAATTTTGTTTTTATTTTTTTATCTGTAGGCGAAACATATTTAACCAATAAACAAAGCAATTTTGTATCTCCAATATCTGTACTTTCATCAAGTAAAATTGAAAATTTATGTGTCTGTAAAATTTTAGTAAGTTCTTCTGTTTCGCGTTTTGCAATTACATTTTTGACAATTTGTTGACATTTCTTACGGCCTAGAGAAAGAGATTGCATAAGTTCGGGCTCTAAGTTAATATCTTTTATTAAAGGAATTAAATGGTCTAAAAGTTGAAAAGCGGCGCTATGTTCTGCAAAAAAGGCTGAGTATTTTATTTCGGCGCGTTTTATTTTATCCTTAGGTGAAAGTGACGAATTACAGGTATTGTTATTAGTGATATTACTGAGGCTTTGAGTTATCTTTTCCACGTGTTTGTCTGATTTTGAATGTTTAATTAAACATGACTTGTGACACGTGATAGGAATTTGGCATGCAGTACAAAAGGCTTTATTATTATTGGAATGGGGAGCCAACCATCCTTTAAAAATGTCTAAATCTAGCCATGAAAAATTAAACTTTCTACTACTCTCTTTCTTAACGGCTCCTTTAGAAGTATTTCCTTCCATATTATTAAAATAATGCTAATATTGCACTATACACTATTACTACTACTACTACTACTACTACTACTACTACTACTACTACTACTATTGCTATAAATATTACATTATTTACTTACCTTCTCGCGTCCTTTCATGGCTCCTATCTGCCCGCCAAAACTGCGCCTGTTCGTGCCTGTAGCGCGCCCGTCGGACCGTTAACGTATGTACGCGGTTGGAAGATCTGAGTATGCGCATGCGCGCGCAGGATCCCATTTCTACCATCACTGTCCCTCAACCCCGCCCTGCTATTAGGTCG